>NC_051076.1:42246530-42546752 GCF_004664715.2 Peromyscus leucopus
AAATACATGATTAAATGTAAATACTATATAATTAAATAAATAAGCTTAATTTGTCTATTCATTTCATCTCCAGTCTCTCTTTCCTTTTCACATATCCTTCTGAAATAATTTCTTCTGCCTAAGTGTGTGGGGCTGACTTTCTATTGTTAAATATAACTTATATCATCAGTCTTACAATGACCAATTATTTTTCTATCTGAAAGACCACACACCTCTTTCCTAATAAATGCTAAGGTGGATGACTCAACTTTTCTTTTTTTAACGTTTGATGCCCCTTATTGGTGAAATTATTAAGGCCACTCCATGTAGTTAAAAGGGAGGTTTATTTTGTGGGGTAACTTACAAGTGAAGAGACAGGTTACAGGATCTGGGAATGGTGTAGCACAGTCTGGCAGTGTTCTCTGGACAATTCTGTTGTGTCTACCTCCAGTGTCCAGGGTCCAGGAACCAAGAGAGCCAGCGCATCTAGATCTCGGGTCTTCAGGGTCCTCTCTTGGCCCTGCCTTGTAGACGTGACAGTTACCGAAGCCTCAATGGGGTTTGGAACTTCCAGATCAAAGCTGGAATGGCTACCCACTACATCTCCCCCTTTTGTCTAAATAAGAAGGTTCTAACATAATACAAGACTATATACAAAGGAACGGTTATTAAATATTGTTCAGGAGTAATGAGAGATAATGACCTAGATAAGATGGAACTACAACCAATGCAAACAAAATCAAGCAAGAAACATATATTAAAATCCAGAGAAGTCTAGAGTGTAGGTAAATGGCATGTTGCAAAGATCATTCCAAAAGGTGTCCTGTCCTAAAGAACCTGAATCTAATACTTAATATGTTCTAAGATATTATGTATATACTAAGTTGTAACTATAACTGCTATTCTTCAATCCCATCAAAGACTTGAGAAGGAACATAATGATTCCTCAGAAACGGAAGATGGATGCAATCAACTTTCGGGAATCTTGCAAGAGTAGACAGAGACAGCTGGCAGCCTGGACAATCACCTAATGTTTCTCAGCATTGTTGGTGTATTCAAATTGGCTACAGACCTAGAGTATCTGACAGACTATTTTCAGAAGCAGGAATTCTGAAAGACCATCTTACCCTATCTTGGCAGAGTTCAGAAGTCACTTTTCCTTGTGTCCTGCTTGTCCAGAAGGACAGCACTCATATTGTCAGCAGTTGAGGCAAGGGCAGTTCTTTGCCCAATAGGCCCTTTTGTGCAAAGAAGACAAATTCCAAATGGAAATGTCTTAGAAGCACAACGTTCTCTTGGGATCAAATTGGTGCTGCCAAGAGCAATTGTGTCTCACATCAACAGAATTCTAAGTTATTTAAATGCCATATTTTCTAGGTCTAAGAAGTGTTTGAAGATTACCTGTCCATCCGATCTATGTATCTGTAAATCTGGATAACCTAACTAACATAACTATAGAGATGACAAGCATAGGTGATTATAAATCTGTAAGTCTTATCTACCTAAATAACCTAAGGACTAAGGCTTCATATAAACAAGGTAAACAGTCTATAAGCAAATGTATGGTAAAGGATGATGACTTCAAACTTGCAACAATACACAAGAGGTAGGAATGTATAGTGGAATATGCAATATGACAATAATCTTAAATATATATCAATATACAAAATATCCTAAACAGAAGTAGAGCATACATACAGTATGACAGATATACATTTACATTTGTTTCAATATATAAATATTTCAAATAATAGTAGAAATATATATGTACATTATAACAAATATAGTTTTGTATTTGTATCAATATACACATTATCTTAAACAGGAATATAAAAATAGTTTAAGTTTGTATCAACATATAAGAATCCACAACAGTGCAAATTCTCTAAGGTTGCTAGTTTACTACATTTGTTTACTAGTATATACAATAATCTACCATAATACCTTATATCTATCCATTCCATTTTTTCTTTCCCCCCAAGCATTTAGAGCTGCTGTATGGCATAGGGATATTGTATGCTCATCATAAGTGGCCTGTACATTCCTGTCAGTGAAACATCCCTCACCAAATATTTGATCTTGGGAGATCTCAAAACCTCTGAGTTTACCTTGTTGTTCTAAAATTTTGCCTCTTCTCTCAACCAGCTTTTCCACTGTAACTGCTGGTTATATTCTAGAACAGCTGAAATTAACTGATGCCAGTCATCTGGAATGATTCTATGTAAAGTAGAACACAATTTAACATCTGTCTTACATATGTGGAGTGTATCCCATATGTAACTACTGCTTCCTTTATATTTGTAAAGTCCCTGGTTGAAATTTGTTGTAATGTATATGTCATATATGGCTCAGAGTGTGTATCATCTGCTGGCTTTTCATGGATGACTGGATAAGCCATTCTATGAGAGCCATTTGGAGATGTTACAACCTGTATGTATGGTCTTGCCCTTCTGCTTATTAGGTCCCTTGTCATGTTTACTGAGAGTTTCTTCCAGGGCTTGCAGATGAGTACCTAGGGTCTGTTATAGAAAGTGAACCTCCTGTAGATGTAACCAACCCTCTTATTAAATAAGAAACACAGAAACAATGTAAAAGAGAAAGCCAAGAGGTCAGAGCTCAGAGCTAAAATCTCACCCTTCTTCCTGCTGTGTCCCAGCTTCTCGAAAGAGAGCTATTTCCTGTGTGTAAGTCGTTTTTCTAGTCATTCTGCCTTCTCATTGGTTGTAAACCCAAACACATGACTGCCTCGTCACTGTCTGAATGTACAGCCCCCTAGGTCTTAAAGGCATATGTCTCCAATGCTGGCTGTATCCCTGAACACACAGAGATCTATGGGATTAAAGGCGTGTGCCACCACTGCCACACTCTGTCTATGGCTCTAATAGCTCTGACCCCCGGGCAACTTTATTTATTAACATACAATCAAAATCACATTTCAGTACAATTAGAATACCACCCCAACCTCCTCTCTTGCAAGGGTTTCCAGATTTCTCATGGAATCAGAAAGTTTTTATGTTCTTCAGAAACACATGATTCCATGGACCTTATCTTATCAATTATTGATAATCTTTCTTCCTTATATAGTGTCTGAGTAGCCACAACTTCACTCTGGAGAGTTAGTGTTCTATCCATTAAATATTCATATTTACTATCAATACAATAAATTTTGAGTACAAGCCTGTTTTGTAAATTCTGTTAGCAGATTCCAGAGAAAGAATCTTTTTATGTAAGCCTTCATTGATATCTTTTAAAGCCTGTAAATCCTGGTTAGCAGATTCCAGAGAGAGAATCTTTTTCTGTAAGCCTTCATTGCTATCTTTTAAAGCCTGTATCAGTCCCAATAATGACTCGTCTTTGTTCTTACTATTAAACCAGTGTTTGAACACTGTGTGAATTATTACGATGAATGCCAAAATGGTATAGGCCAGATATGCCTTAGGAAAGTCGTATATTTCCAGGAAAATGCCATTCATCATATAGACAAAAAGCTTTTTAAATTCTTGTGTGGTAATGTTGTCGGTCATATTACAAGAATTACTCAGAATTTGTTAGTCAGTTTTAAGGTGTAAAATTATCGAGTACTTTTACTTGAAATAAGGCGCTTGTTTGTCTATCTTACCTTTCCGTGGTTTTGAGGGGTGTAGTAGCACTTTTCAACCAGCAGGAGGCATTGGTATAGCTCCAAAGCAGGTCCTATGGAATGCCTTGACTGGCAGCAGATTGAGCACAGGCAGGACGCAGTTCTTCCGATGACTCCCTGGCATTTGAGGGCGAGGAGAGTTCCAGGACACTTTAAGCCCCTCTCTGCCTCTACAGACTGTAGGTCTGCCAGCAGGCACGGCTCCAAGCCCTCTCTGTGCCTAAGTAGGGTGCCGCCAGGGACAGTGCCATATCTATTTTAACTAGGTGAAACAGTGGAAGCTGCGGGCTAGGGCAGGGAGCACTTAAGGAGGAGGGGGAACGCCTCACTCACAGCAGTTTCACTGGTCTGGGGATTAAACTTGCTGTGTTGAGACGGGATTAGCTCTTTTTTAGGAATGAAACTGTGTAGGTTTTTTGTGGTTTTTAGGTTTTAGGCAGTACCCTGCAGCTTCAAGTGTGTGCCAGCCTGGGAGGAAGCTGAGGGTCAGAGCCTCCCAGGCCTTTGGGATTTGCCCCAGCCACCCAGGCCTTTGGAATTTGCCCCATGTGAGCACCAGATATTGGTGAAATTATTAAGGCCACTCCACATAGTTAAAAGGGAGGTTTATTTTGTGGGGTAACTTACAAGTGAAGGGATAGTTTACAGGGTCTGGGAAAGGTGTAGCACAGTCCAGCAGTGTTCTCTGGACAACTCTGCTGTGTCTTCCTCCAGCGTCTAGGGTCCAGGAACCAAGAGAGCTGGCACATCTGGATCTCAGGTCTTCAGGGTCCTCTCTTGGCTCTGCCTTGTAGGTGTGATAGTTACCAAAGCCTCAGTGGAGTTTGGAACTTCCAGATCAAAGCTGGAATGGCTACCAACTACAGCCCCTCCAAAAGATGGAGAAACAGAGAGCTCTATGGAAGACTCAGACCTAGAAAGGCATTAATATGGGCGTATGGACAGTAGAGGGAGCACTAATATGAATAGACAACTATCGGAAGGACTGTAAGAATTTTTGAATCTGTTAGCCTACGTCCTTCACCTCCCATATTTCACCCATTTTTTAGAGTTCTGTTGTTGAATACTTATTTAAGAATTTCATAGAAGAATAAATGTATTTTGATAATATCCACAACTCCTCCCACCCTTCGCCTAATCTCTTCCCCTTCCTATTTTTAATGTTAACCCATTGCGTAGAATTGGTCTTTTCCCTTGTAGATGGGTATAGGACCATCCACTGGACATGACCAATATTCCAGGGATCCTAATCCTGGAGTAAACTGTCATTTCTTCCACTGACAGTCATCAACACTAATAGCTCCTTATGTATGCATAAGGTCTCATGATGGAGACCTCTCCAATCCAAGATGGAATTCTGATTCACATGGTCTTACATAGGTCTCATATAGGCAACCACAGTTGTTTTGAGTTCATGAATACCATGATTTTGTCATGTCCAGAAGTCACTGGTATACAGAGCCATTAATATATTTAATATGGTTCTCTTCTTCATAAACATTTTTCTTCCCCTTCTTTTACAATATTCCCACAATATTAATGTTGTGGCAGAGATACATCAGTTGGTGCAGAACACATCATGGTCAGTTATTTTCTGCCTTTTTTTTTTTTATCAGTTATGGTTTTCTGTGAAAATCTCCATCTGCTGTAAAAAAGAAGCTTCTTTGATGAGGAGTAGAGAATGATTATCTTCATTAATGCTGTTTATCCTAATAAGACCATTATGCCATTCTCATAGTCAGGAACACAGGGAGACTTGGCTACAGTCAGGATGGAAAAGATCATATAAAGACAGAGGTACAAGCTGCTGTCTCATGGCCACCAAAAATTGAGGGGTTCAAGTATCAATCCTCTCTGGAGCCTTCCATGAGAGAACAACATAGTGGGCACCTTAACTTCAGCCTAAATGGTTATTTCTTATCCATAGCCTCTATAAATGAAAAAAAATCAAATTAAATTTATTTGAGCTACCCAATTTGTAATAATTTGTTACAACTGTTTTAGAATCATGATATTATTACTAACTTCACAAAATGCTGTTTGTTTCATAGTGCATATCAATGTCAGTCATAGAGTGCATAATGTAGATGGGATAGAAGAAATAAATGCTTAAAGTATATAGTTAGTACCCAGAGGACTATTTTGGTTAAATAATTTAATGTGCTGTAATTTGAAAATGGCTAAAGAACAGTGAACACACAGGCAATAATGTTTAAATACTTTCTTTTTATTTTTTTAAATACATTCAGAAAAAGAATTAACTGTAATGAATGTGTAACTATTAATGCATTTAAAATTTGCAAAAAGTATTGCCAAGTACCTAACTACACGAGGTCTAAGTGATCCCTTATGTTTAATTCTATAGCTAGAAAAAGTGAAGTTGTTAAAAAGACTGATGTACAAATGTAAGTGTTATTTTGTATTGCAAGGTTTTTTTTTTCCATTTGGATATTTTTTTTAAGAAGTTTTTTTATTCATTCCATCTACCAACCACAGATTTCTCTCTCACCCCTCTTCCTGCTCTCCCCTACCCTGTCTTCCCTCAGCATACCCCCCAATCCCACCTCCTCCAAAGGCAAGGCCTCCCATTGGGAGTCAGCAAAGCCAGGCACATTCAGCTGAGGCAGGTCCAATCTCCTCACCCTCCACCCCCTGCATCAAGGCTGTGCAAGAATCCCACCATAGGCAATAAGCTCACAAAGTCAGTTCAAGCACCAGAGATAGATCCTATTCCCACTGTCAGGAGTCCCTCAAACAGACCAACCTACACAACTTCTTACCCAGGCAGAGTGCCCAGTCCAGTCCCAGGCAGGCTTTATCTCTGTCAGTCCAAAGTTCATGAGTTCCCAATAGCTTGGTTCGGTTGTATCTGTAAGTTTCCCATCATGGTCTTGATGCCCCTTGCTCATAGAATCCCTCTTCCCTCTCTTCAAATGGACTTCTGGAGCTAGGCCTGGTACTTGGCATTATGACATCATGAAATTTACAGGTTAATGGATGGAACTAAAAAATATCATCCTGAGTGAGGTAACAAAGACTCAAAGACAAACATGGTATGTACTCACTCATCAGTGGATACTAGAAGTAAAGCAAAGGATAACCAGACTGCAACCCACAGTCCTGGAGAAGCTAGAAGCGAGATGCAAGGAATGCCCTGGGAAGGGGAAATAGATGAGATCTGAGTAAACTAGGGCATAAGAAGGGCAACAAGGGTAGGGAATGAGGGATGGGAGCATGGGGGAATGTGATAGTCTAGCTGGAACAGGGGTGGAGTGGGAGAGCAATGAGGGAGATATCTTGATAGAGAGACATCATAGTAATAGGGAAAAACCTGGCTTGAAGGAAGTTTCCAGGAATCCACAAGAATGACCCCAGCTTAGACTACCAGCAGTGGTGGAGGGAGTGCTGGAGCTGGCCTATCCCTGTGATCAGATTGGTGAATGCCCTAACTGTCATCATAGAGCCTTCATCCAGTAACTGATGTATTGCAGTTTTTAAAGGAGACTGAAATCATACTGATTAGGAACACAGATTATAGAACTAGAATTTTTCCTTTTTAGTCCTGGTTCTATGATTTATATATCATTCAGTCAGTCTGTAGAGTAGTTATTCAAATTCTTAATTTAGGTATTCTAAAAATCATATAAACAGACATTTGTATAGATCATAGACCTATGATATTTAGTTTTGAAAATTACTAATAATTAAACAAGACAAAAATGAACCATTCTATTTTCATTCTTATAATTAGATTCATTAACTTTAATAAACTGATGGATTTAAGATGTCTTGCTATTTCATAAAAACAGTTCAGGCAAGCTAAAAAAGCAGCATTTTAATACTGTTTATTGTGGGCAATAGGTGCTAACTTCACTAATATAACATACATAAAATTCAGCTATTCAGAAATGTGTACCTCTGATTGGTACTGGAAATTTCAAGATATTTCACACTCTAGGAATTCCCTTTCTTTAAAATCAGTACAAACAATTTATTTTAATTCAATTAAATTAAATGAAAATGTATCTTGTTACATTTCACCATGTAGAGATGTCATTTTTTTTTTAAGAGGCAAGAAAATCTAAGACAACCATTGTGACTGAAACAAGAGTTTTATAGTGACTGAGTCCTTGATGGACAATTGAACTGAGAATGGTGTGATTACTTAATTTTTTTTCTATTTTCATAATATATTTTATTTTCATAAGACTACAATTTAAAATATTTCTATATGCACTTTCATCCGTGTATGTTGGCAATCATTTAATTAATTTAAAATACAGAATTCTATTAACTCTTGGAGGACTTATACAATGTAGTTTGATCATATTCATACTGTACTATTCTACTATAACTTCAAACCCTCTTTAAAAAGTTGAGACTTTTTTTTTGGGAGGGGGCTCCATTTACTCCTGTGTGTAAGACCGTCTACAGGAGTGTAACCAAAACACCATGGGCCATATCATTAAAGAAAACTCAGTTTATCTTCCCCAGTTCAAAGTGACTCTTCAGAGTTCTTCCAAGACCATTCCTGCTTCATGATACAATGTAGACTAATTGGACCTTGGGCAGGTTTTATGTAGGCCAACAAAGCTGCTATGAGTTCCTGAGTGCAGAATTCCTGCCATTCTCAGAAGATGCGATTTTTGCTCTCATCCTCTCTGATCTCTGGCTCTTCCAACCTCCCTTCCCCCCTTCCAAGAGGGTCCCTGAGATTTGAGTGGGGGGTGATATAGATGTTCCATTGGTGTCTGTGCACTTGATTTCTGGTACTTGTTTTCTGCCCTTAGACCAATTGTGAGTTTATGTGTTAACTATCATCAACTACACAAAGGACCCTTTCTGATGAGGTCTGAGAGATGTGCTAATTGGGTACGAAGGGTATAGAGACATGAATTTAGAGTCAGTTTAAAATAAGTTTAGTAAGACAATAGTGGAAGATTCATCACTGGGACCTTTGAGTGTCCCAACTGTGGATTATTGGCCAGATTTACAATAACAATCACGTGTTTCCTACCATAAAGTTGGTCTGAACTCCAATTAGAAAAGAGATGGTTACAGCCGCAGCATTTATTCCACTATGACATCCATGAACCTCTCTTGCTATACTGGTCATTACTGTAATCCACAAGGTTCCAGCTGTTGTTAGCCCTCTTACCCCGCACAGCGGCTTACACAGCATATTTTGTTACTGAGAGCTGGCCTTCAGGAAGAACAGTTTCTGCCAGCACCAACCTTATTTCTCCATGTCCTGTGACCAAAGTGAGTTTTATCTTCGGCAGTACGGTTTTGCCATTGAGTTCTGGTGAACCATCAAAAGTAAAGACAGTGGCCTGCTTTGTAGGTCTTCAGGTTACCTCTGACCAACAAGTCAAGTGGAGATATGTTCCTTATGTGGCACTGAGATTTTTATTTGACAACCTGTGGCTTCTGAAAAAAATATTATCCTCTGTGTAGATAAACTCCAAAGCTAGAGTGCGCATGTCTCTGTGTATGTGCGCATGTGTTTAATATGAATCTTGTAATGTTGTAAGTTCCCATATGACATTTCCAATCAAGCTTCATGCTAATTTTTCCTAAAACAACCCCTTCCTCTGCCCTATCCTCCTATCTGTCTCCTCAGTTACCTCTCAAGTCTTGTTGTTTTTATATTTCATTATTTATTTTCTTTTCTTCTTTTTATATTTATGTGTGCATTGTGTGTTTATGTTTGCATGTTTATACCCATATTAGTGCATGTGTAAGTGAAATTCAGAGGTTGATGTCAGGCTGGGGGCACTATATTGTTCTTCCATCTTATTCTGTGAGATTAAGCTCTCTTAGCTAGAACTAGCTGGCTAGTTTTTCTAGCCAGATCACTCAGGGGATATCTTTTTCAACTGGGATTATAGGTAGGCTGATGTGGTTACTCAACATTTATTTGGGTTTCAGAAATCTGATCTCCTGTCCTCTTGGTTACATGACAGTTCAGTAACTGCTGAGCAATAACTCCACAGCCATCATTTAATTCATTTGTCCTAGGTTGGTGTTCAAACTCACTGGGAGAACATGGAACTGGTGATCTTCATGCCTCTATGTCCTGAGTACAGGGATTGTAGTTTTATGACATGATAGTTGGCTTGATAACCCCCATTGAGGAAGACAAATTTCTAAATGAAAATTTTTATCAGTTATTTGCTAATGCAATGTAAGCTATCTTCTAAATTTTTAAAATACCTTTTTGCAATTGTGATATTCAGCAGCACTAACATGAGTTTTTGTATGTACGTATGTGTGTGTGTATATATAATTCTTTATACAAAATTAATTAGCTCATGATTCATTTATTGTACCTTGTATTTTACTGAATCTTATGTTTTCTTCACAGGTAACAACAGACATTGCTGTCTGAGCAAGTGCTGTATGGGCAAACTAGACGCAGTCTTGTGACTGGGAACACCAGGCTCTGAGTATGCAAAGGAGCCTTGTCACTGGAATGTTGCATTTCTTACATTTTCCATGAGAATTGAATAATTCATTGTGTCCATAAAAGCTTTAAAATCAGTTCTTTAGCTCACAAAGGAGAATTAAACTCTCAAGCAACAAGAAACACATGTAGTTTTGGCCACTGTGCTACATATTTCCATTACCAAATTATATGGTAGGAGTCTACCTCTGATTATGATCATCGTATTATTAGTAAGATACTTGATGTATGTGATAGTTAATATTGAATGTTAATTTGATGGGATATAGAATCACTTTGGAGACAAATCTCTGTGCACATCTGTGGGGGAATTTCTGCATTTTGATAATTGAAGTGGGAAGATAGATCTTAAATGTGCCTGAAATGCTGGGCTGAATAAACAAGGAGAAATCCATTTGAGGAACAGCTGCTCCTCTCTCTTTCTCTCTCTCTCTCTCTCTCTCTCTCTCTCTCTCTCTCTCTCTCTCTCTCTCTCTCTCTCTCTCTCTTTTGTTGCCTGACTTCAGATGCCATGTTAACAGCTGACAAGCTCTTTCCACCACACATCCCCAGCCACGACAGTACCTTCCAACTGTGATTCAAAGTGAAAAAGCCCACCTTAGAGTGGGTACTTATTTGCCAGAAATGAGAAAATCATGAACACAACATATAAATTAGAGTTTCTGTTTGCCACTTACTAGTAAAATGGTGTCTTTTTGTGTTTGTATTTTGGAGTACACAAAAATAAAACATCGGGTGTTATCAAATGGGTCATTGATAATCACTAGAGGTACCTACAACAAAATAACTACATTCAATATAAATGAGAGGGAGACTATTACAATACCACATTGCTGCTATTAATGTTTATGTTAATGGTTATTTTAATCCTGGATTTATTTCCGAAGAAAAGATTGGTTTTTACTAAACACAGAAAACTACCACGTTTTAATCTTCTCTTTGCCACAGCTGTTTATATTTGTCTGTCATCAGTCTAGCTTGCTAGCTATCTCTCCATGCTCATAAAAAGGGAAGAATTGATGCTAACTGTCAGGTGGATAGTGAGCCCACTGTATACATGTGGATCACTGCACCTCTCACTGTACCCATCTCAGTTTACTCTAAACCTCTCAAAACATATTGAATAGGCCACATAACTCCCAATTCTGATCATTGTCGTAGTAAAGACATCAGCAGAGGGGGCTGAAGGAATGACTCAGCCTTTCAGAGCACTGGCTCTTCTTCCAGAGAACTCCTGATTCCCAGAAGCACATGATAGCTTAAAATCTCCTGTAACTTCAGGTGTAGAGAATCTATCACTCTCTTCCACTTCTTTGAGCACTAGCCATTTACACGGCACACACACAGACATGCATTTTAGACACAACATCTATGCATTTTAAGTAAATAAAGAAGTCAGCAGAGCTATAGCATTAAATTAAATCAAAGGAACATGTTCATCAGTCAGAATACAGCAACATAAAAGTTCTAAATATTAAGATCAGCTTAGCACCACAACAGCTGGAAATTTACCACTGAGCTTTTTTAATTCATGTCTCTAAATTCAACATGAGAATAATGAATAAAAATTCCAATGTGTGAGCATTGAAATAATAGAGACAAATTCATGAAGTGGCCAGTTGAAAATACGTATAATCTGACAATTGGCAACTGAAAATGTCTTCTTTGAAAGGGACAAAAATTACATTAATTGGCACAGAGAAAATGTTTCCTTTATCCCACATAATTGGGCACTAGTCCCAGTTAAACCAGGAAAAATAGAGTACTGCTTTATTCTCAATGTGTACTATTATTTTCTGACCCTTAAGTAATTTGGGCCATACAAATCTTTGTGTTACAGAATTGAAAAGTGAGAAAGTGAGAAAACCCAAGAAGTGCAAACCAAGTTTCAATTAGATGCAGCCAGGTCAACTTCATTCACAGGGAGCAGATAAGCAGTCCACACTTAGAAGAAACTGATGTTTGGTTTGATCCTTCACCAAGACTACTGAAATTCAATAAGTTTTGAAACAAGTGTGTTTGGTTTTTGTTGTTGTTTTTTGTTGTTGTTGAATCTTGAAAATTACTTAGGCACATGGAACAGAATGAATTATATCTACTGGAGGAATATCTTACTAGAAAACTGTAATCTAAAATGTAGGAGTGCTAACATTAAAAGAAAAGAACAAATACTTCCTTGTAACAACCACATCGTATTGCCCAAGTTTTATATTACTTCATTTTCAGAACTTATTACCGACAAGAGCATTGTGAGTAAGTACCATAATTTTGTTTAAAAAATTCAGTCTAATAACTGAACAAATGGAATAAAAAAGACTCAAGCATTTCAAATTAGATGAGCATAAATCATGACACATACATTGAGAAATTTTGACCTAATCTAATACCATTTAATATTAAGTGAACTTTTTAAAAATCAAGATAATGCTTTCAAAATCATTTGCTCATGATAGGTACAAGCAGATGAACAATACTCCTGTAGGACCTTATTTTCAGAAGAATAAATAACATTTGGTCAAACAATATTGATTTCATGTGTTTTAATTTCAAGATACTGCAGTAAATAATCCTAGTTAAAATATAATTAAATCAGGCACATTCTAGTAGTGCATGGTTTTCTTCTCTCTCTCTCTCTCTCTCTCTCTCTCTCTCTCTCTCTCTCTCTCTCTCTCTCTCTCTCTCTCTCTCTCTCTCTCTCTCTCACACATCTGTCCTTGTGACTGAGAATGACACATACTAAGGAAAAAAAACAGCACTAGAACAATTACATGTGCTTCTATGTACTCAAATAATAGAGCAATGATTTTGAAAGTGACATAAACATAGAAATTATAGCTATATGGAGACATTTAGTATAGAGCCAAACAGCTTAGGTGGGGAAATAATCACAGGTATGTGTTATTGCGATTGCAGAGAGTAACTGATGGTTATTTTGATTACTCCATATACTTGGATTCGAAATTCAGGAAAAGCCACATCAAAAGAATTACAGCAAAATACTTTGAAGCCATAAACAAGGATACAGTTTGCACTCCTGAAAGATATCTCTGTAAAATGCTGTTTAGATCTCAGTAAATTGATCAATAAATGAAGGAATTCTGTAATTTTTAACGTGTGAATTTTGTGTTCATTGAAATGAAAGAACATTACCATAGTCAGATACTGAATTGGAGCATTATTACATTAAATGTAAATCATAAAAGAGATTATTATGTTAGTAAGAATTATGGCTGAACAAAAAGAGCTCTCATAGAGAACGACTCAAGCAGGATAAGTTTATTATTACACTCTTGGGTCATGGACATGATAGGTAAGTGGGTTGGCTTTGATAGGCATTTTCAGGAATAGTTATAGGCTCTGCTGTTCTTGAACCCTGGAGTCTCACGAGTTTTTCTCCTATAACTATTCACAGGCAAATCAGAGAGTAAGAATGATATCAAGATAAATTTATTTTAAGAAAGTGAGATTAGAATTTTTAAGAGTTTTACCAACATTGCCCAGGTCAAAATTCAGACATGTCAAATCTCCTGACCTTGAGAGTTTTGTACATTGAAAAGTAGAAAATTGAATTAATACATATTGCTACCAAAATTCCCAGAATATATGAACAATTTATTTTTTCTTTCCTCTTTTTCTTTTACGTTTTTGAAAATATCTCTACTTGTGAAACTGCTAGTAACACACCAATTGTTGAGTGGAAGTACTTTATTCTTAAAAAAATATTGGTTTGGTTTTCCTGGAAAATTAAGGAAGAAATGGAGAGTTCTTAGTAATTCACTTGTAATTTTCAATTATCACACAGTAACCTATCACAGTTAATAAATATTATGCATGTGTGTTAACAAGTCTGTACTTTACACACACTTGTGTTTTACTGATGTCTTTCATAGAAAGGAATTCAATTTTATAGTGTGTTCATGCCTTTCTCTGTTAACTGAGGATGCCTAAGTGTAATCTTCCTCCAAAACAACGAGCTTATCTAGATTTGGCATCAAGGTCTCCAGAATACTATTTTTCAATGTAAAGGGACCAAAATTTTGTGGAGAAATTCTAGAGTCTAGGCTTGGTATAGGGAATATTTGGGATGAGTGAGAAGAATCCAAAAGTGTCTTTACTAGCAGAAAATGAAGAAGGGTTAAACATGAATACAAATCTACCCTTTGAATGTTAGATAAAAAGAGAAGTTAATTGAAAAAGCTCACCATGTCAAATGTGAAATATTTGAGTACAAAATAAGTATTATAACTTCTAGTGTGAAGAAGTAATAATAATTTTATGTTAATATGAAACTACTGTCAAATAAATAAATCAAAGCAGAAAAGCCCTTGTTTCTCATGCAGAATTTCTGTTAAATTATACCATATTCATGATCTCAGGAATTAGATGGGATATAAGTACCCATATATTTCTACATATAGGGTGTGCAAAGCAACTTTTCTCCAAGGAGTATTGTACTGAAAGCAGAAAGTGAATTCATATTTTATAAACCAGATAGCCATTATAACATCCAAGGAATCAGAACCAACATCCACAGTGATATATTATGTTCCTATTACAGACCCTTCATGGAATATGAAGGTATGCCTTTCTACTTTCATCTCCAAAGAATTATAATCACAGTTTTGCTATGACCAGATGATTTTTCCCTTTCTGGGAAAGATATCCAATAAATATCAATGAAAATAATATGATTAAAAATATTACTCACGTTGGATTTATTATTTATTTTCTACCTGCTTGACATATAGTACACTGAAGGAGACATATTAAAGCTAGACATAATAAAGTAGTCATAGTTGGGATGTTTCTTTTCTAAGTTGTATTAAATTTGTCTTATAGAAGGCAGGTGGTGGTGGCATATACCTTTAATCCCAGCATTTGGGAGGCAGAGTCAGGTGGATCTCTGTGATTTGGAGGCCAGCCTGGACTACAGAGTGAGTTCCAGGAAAGGCGCCAAAGCTACACAGAGAAACATTGTCTCAAAAAACCAAAAAAAAAAAAAAAAAAAAAAACAAAAAAAAAAGTCGTCTTATGGAATTGATTATTGATGACGTATTACACACACACACACACACACACACACAAACACACACACACACACACACACACACGCCCAAAGTTTTGTTATGCTGTCTTGACTGTTATTTTCTCATTATCAAATGTTTATTGTTATCTTTGATTCTGCCACTTTTTTTTATAAAGCCTTGTTTCTTTACATGTTAATACATGTACAAGTTTTTATTTCATAAGTCATTTGCATGGATAGTCTTTATATCCTTGTTTCTATGCCTAGTTATCATATTTATAATAACTAAAATATTTTGTAACATATGCAAAAAATAATGTATAGTTATGCTATGATATATTTGAATATTTACATTAAAATTGATTATATATATATATATATATATATATACAAAAACATTTTCTAATATATGTGTTTTTATTTTATAATCATTGCATATATTTCTTATTTTCCTTCCTATTTAATTATGCTTTATTCATTTTGTTCTGCAGTCGGGGAATTTTGAGATCATGACAGGAAGAAGTGCAGAGATGATCGGCCACACTAGTGGAAGCCCCTGAACTGTGGACTGGTGGCTGTGGAGCCACCATGGGACTGGACTAGGCCCTCTGGGTATGGAAGACAGGTTGTTTGTCTCGAACTGTTTGGGGACCACCCAGGCAGGGGATTAGGATCCGTCCCTGGTGCATGCACGGGCTTCTGGGAATCGGGTGCCTGCAGTCTGAAGCCTTGCACAGCCTTGGTGTAGTGGGAAGGGGCTTGGACCTGCCTAGGCTCAGTGAGCTGGGCTCTGCTGACTCCCCATGGGAGACCTTGATTTGGGGGATGTGAGGATGTGTGGTAGCTTGGGAGGGAGAGCTGGGAGATGGGAGGAGAGAGGAAGTGGGATCTGTGGGTGGTATGTAGAGTGAGTAGAAAATTTCTTAATAAAGAAAAATTAAAAAAAAAGAACTTATAGATGGTTAGGAGAGATTAGGAAATTATAATTTAAGATTGCTCAATTCCTCCATTCTTTGGGCAACTGAATAAATGTGAATATGCCTTAATGAATAAAAAAAAGAATATTTACAATTCACTTTAATATTTCTCCACACTAGATAATACTTTAAAATATATTTTAGTGTTTGTTCTAGAGTTTTTAATATTCAGTTTAAATGTGTTTTTTGACATTTTGTGTATGTTTTAATGAATTTTAGTTACTTTTACTTCCATTACCCACTCTCATCACTCTTCTCACATTTTTCCATACAAAAATTTCTATACATATTCTCCTTCTATTTTCATGGCTATTTAAAAAAGTATTTCTTTGTTTTGGATTACAATATAACTACATCATGTCCCACTTCTTTTTCCTCTGCACATATCTTCTCATATACACTTCCTTGTGTTCTCTCTCTCTCTCTCTCTCTCTCTCTCTATATATATATATATATATGTGTGTGTGTGTGTGTGTGTGTGTGTGTGCGTGTGCGTGCGTGTATGCGTGTGTGTATGTTTGTATGTATGTATATATAAAAATATAATGTCCTGCTCAGTCTGCATAATATTACTTGTATGTATGTTTTCAGGGCCGACCTTTTGGTATTAGATAACCAATTGGTGTGCCCTTCCCAAGGGAAGGCTATTTCTCATATTCTCAGCATTCCATAGTTGCCTTTCATTATTTGTATAGGGTTGAGGCCTCTGGGGCTTTTCCCTATCCACATCAGCATGTCTATTTCCTTTATCATGTCTATTTTTGCAAATGTGACCTACTTAGTTTAGTAAAGGTTGCTTGCATTAGCATGGATGGGAGATTATTTGCTACAGAAGATGCAGCTTTCAGTGACTGCCATTGAAGAAAATGACCCATCTTCTCCAGCAAACACTGACTGCATATAGTCCTTTCTGGAGATGTCTTTCCACAGGATCCCCTCCTTCATCTGTGACAAAGTTTTGAAAGGATGAATTTCCTGGTTCAGACTAGCCACAGCTAACCACTGCTGAGAGGAAGTTCATGAGTATGGTAATTGTGTCACATAGAGAAGACATTGTTTTGTTGTACACTTCCATGTCCTTCATTTCTTCCTGACTGCTCTTTCACAATATTCTGCGGTCATTTGAGGATATATATATATGTCACGTAAGAGAGCATGTAAGAGTAGCTATGAGTCTCTACATTAAATCTCACCTGCTGCAAAAATAAGCTTCAATGATGAGGGTTGAGAGCAACCCTAATCAAAGGGTATAAACAAATTCTTGGAAAGCAGATTGACAACTTATCTACAGTCTTATTCAACTGGGAACACTGCAATATATAATAATAAGGTGTCAGTGAAGGTGTGTGTGATTCTTTGACTGTGGCATGACTATTATAGGTATAACAACTGCTTTGCGTTTGACTTTCAGGTCCACTCAAAGGAAAGGAACTCATGCCTGGTACTTTCCAGGGTACAAGAGGTCCTTGATGCTAAAGGAGAACACACTACTGTAGTTTTGATAATATACATTTTTAATGATAACAACTCCAACTTCAAATAATGCTATGCAGCATCAAGTTATAATAGATACGTTATAATTGTGCATTTTCAAAACCTCTTCACACCTAATATCCAACATCATTCTCTCAAGGAAAACAACATGGTTGCCATTTGGCAAAACACTGATAATTACATTACCACATTCTTTTACAGAATTCTCAGTTATTTGTATCAATTAAGAATAGAAGAAATACAGCAAGACATTATGTGGAGAGATAGTCTAAATTGAATGTCTCCACTGAGTCCCTCCCCTCAGAAATTAGGGTATTCAGTACAAGAGGGGAAAGAAAGACTGTTGGATTCAGAGTTGATGAAGGACAGCAGGAGAACATGATCCAGTGAATCAACTATGGCTCACAGAGACTGCAATGGTAAGCAGGGGGCCTGCGTGAATCTGTTCCAGGCCTTCTGCATATAAGTTATGTCTGTTAGCTTGGTGTTTTTGTAGTATTCCTAACAGTGGGTGCAGGTTTATCTCTGATTCTTTTGCCAGCTCTTGAAATTCTTCCTCCTATTGTATTGCCTTATCTAGCCTCACTTTAAGTGCTTTCTCTTTCTTGTACCTTGATTTGTCCTGGCTTACTGTCCTCTCTTGGAGTCCTGCTCTGTTCTGAGGAGGAAATGGAAAAGGGGTGGGTCTGGTGAAGAGGTAGGATGAAGTTAGAAATTTCTCTGGTCCCACCGGGCCCCGTGGTCCCATAGCCACTTATAAAATAATCACCCAGAGGATTAATATTAATTACAAACTGTGTGACCTATGGCTCTGGCACATTATTAGCTAGCTCTTGTAAGTTAATTCAACCCATTCCTATTATTCTATGTCTTGCCATGTGGCTTCATGTCTTACTGGTACTTTTACATATTTCTTCTCCTGACAGTGGCTCTCTCTCACCTTTTTCCTCCTCTCTCGTCAGTCTGAATGTACCATCTAACCTTATTCTGCCTTGCTATTGACCAAACAGCTTTATTTATCAACCAGTCATAGCAACACATATTCATAGCGTGCAGAAAGTCATCCCACAGCAGTAGGAGCTAGGAGGAGTTGAAGGAGGAGAAACATTGGTTGAGAGATATTGTATGAGAGAAGAATCTGTTTTCAATAGTAAGAAGAATAAGAAAAATAAATGTTTCATTTACACCATCAATTTCATCTTCAGTTTTCTCCTTCACACTGTATAGGAGTTTCTAAACCAGTTTACTTTCTGAAGGATTTTAAACATTAAACAGTATTTAACAAATATTTAAGTCCAGAATTTTCTCAGTTTTTGCTAGAGAGCTTTAAAATGATGTCAGTCAATTTAGTGTTTAGTGATAGTCCCTTATTCTGCACTCAGATCTTAAAGGGTGATTTAGTAGTTTGAGGAATTTGTTTCTTGCTTAAATTTTGAGTTTTTTATATGCATTGTATTAAAATAACTTATTAAGCTTGTTTGCTTTTCTCCATCTTGATTACAGTGTATTTTTTCTTCAGACTATTTTTAAAATTATCTTTTTGTATTTTGTTTCCTGAAAGTTAAATTTGACATGCCTAAATGTCTTAGGTCAATAGGACTGTTTAAAAATATAGCACAAGACAGGTGGCTTAGAAACAACAGAAAGCAATTTCTCTTATTACTGGAGGGAACAGATTTGTAAGATCAAGGTGTGTGTAATTTATTGTTTTGTGAAGATCTCTTTGTTGGCTCTCAGATGCTAACTTCTCATTGTATTATCATGTGGTATAAGGCATAATGGACCTTACTTGGATGAATTTTATGAAGTTACTAACAAATGTTATCCATAATCTGTCTTCTGACCTCAACCCTCCTCAAGGGAAAACATGAATCTTGTAGGGACACAACAGAACTATTTGGTTTCTGTCCTATTCATAATCTCTGAGATCTTGGATATTTGAACTGGTGTTAGTTATTTGTTTTTAAAAAACAATTATTTCATGTTTGTACCTTTTCTCTCCAGCAATGTATAGATTTGCAATTGTTCTAAAGTTATGTAGATTTTCTATAGTCGCAAGTACAGAACATACAAGCTATATCTCTCAATGATCACCTTTTATTAGCAGAGGAACTTCTTTTCTAGAAATTCTCAAAGGCAGGTATTTTGGGATCAAGGTTTTGCCATTGTTTTCATCCTTCTATCACCCAATGCAATGAATTCTTTACAGACTTAACATACTCTGTGCCTTTCCATTTTATAAATCTCACTCTTTCTCTTTCTGTTTCTCCCTTTCAAACCACCTGTACCAGTGTGAACCACTGAAGGTCAGGGAACAATTTTGTGTAACAGGTCTTCTTCCATCTTTACATGGACTCGGGGGATTGAATTCAGATTGCCAAATCAGCCTGAGAACTGCGGTATTGCCAAGCAGCACATATATTTAAAAGCACGTATTTTGCTGTTAAACTCAATTATAATCAGATGTGGTGGAAAGAAAGCTGCCTTCTTGTACTTTTGTGACATGTAGAAAAATCAATCAGCTTTCTTCATAAGAGTAGCTTTGGATAGCTTATATATCTCATATCATAAAAGTTAATCTCAATGTGAATTCTGATCCATGTAACTCTTACAACACACAGGCAAAAATGAACAATGCTCTTAAATTTTTGTTTTCAGATGTTTTGAACATGTTCATGCACTACCATTAGGGTAAACATGACAGCCTTGTAGAGACATCATCCCAACACAAAGCCGAGCTGAACTCAGCTTTGAATGCATGTAACATTTTAATTACTTAAAGTAAAAAATAAAGGAAGTTAAAATTTCAATTACAGTTAAGTTATAACGTAGTTTGACTCATATTTTATAGGCATGAAAACAAGGACTAAAAGCTTTTCACCATTTCTCTTTTCTAAAGAAGCAAGCGTGGGGCCTGCAAAGGTCTGTACCAGGTCCTTGACATATATATTATAGCTTTCAGTTTAGTATTTTATGGGACTTCTAAATGCATGAACTTCCCTGATTCTGTGCCTTCTTTTGGGCTCTTTTCATTCTGTTGATTTGCTTTGTCTAACATTGTTGTGATGGTTTTTGTTTTATTGTATTATATTTATTTATTTATTTTTCTAATGAGAGACAGAAAGGGAATAGATCCAGATGGGAGGAGTTTTCAGGAGGAACTTAGGAATAGTTGAGCTAGGAAAACTGTAATCAGAATATAATGTAGAAGAAAAAAATCTATTTTCAATAAAGAAAATTAAAAAAATAAATGAATTAAGTGTATTCTATGAAACCCAAGAAGAGAATTTTTCAGTCATTATCAATATTCATCCCTATTTAAGGCAGCTTAGATAAGAAGGCCATGGATATTTTATTTGCAATACAAGTTTAAATCATCATATTTTTGAAAATACTAAGAAGAAACATCTCAGGTGAACTAGGCTGAACCCTACCAGTGAAATCAACCTTTTATTTTAATGCAGTGATAGCTGAATGTTATTTGAACAATAAAACAACTGTACTTAAATTTAGGGAGACTATTTAACGCATTATAATGTTGGCTTTGCTGTGTTAATTTTAACTTACTACATCATAAATAATGTACACAGTTAAACATTATATATAGAAACAATTTTCATTGAATCTTGCATTTGAATCCATTTTTTCAATAGCATTCATTCATTCAACAACTGTTTCCCAAGCTTATAGTTTATCCAAGGGAAAGGATTTTTCTTTTATTTCAGGATCTTAAAATTTGTCCTTATTAAAATTTAAAAGATGGGACAAGGTGGCTGAGTGGTTAAGGTGATGGACTTTTAAAATTTAAAGGAAGAATTTCTCTCTCTCTCTCTCTCTCTCTCTCTCTCTCTCTCTCTCTCTCTCTCTGTGTGTGTGTGTGTGTGTGTGTGTGTGATCTCTAAGGATATACTCACATTAAAAATTGGCATAGTAAAATGCCGGAAAGCCTTCATTAGGTTTTTGACCTTGATGTAAAATGTAAAAGCAGATTATCACAGGAAATAGTTCTTTTTACTAATGGGATTTTGAAAAAAAATATTTTGTCCTGTCTCACAAAATGAAAAGATTTATTAGTGGTTTTAAGTTTACAAGGCAATCAAATTTCAAGTGTAGAAAAATGTTCCTGACAGGACACTTTGTGAGAAAAAGTAGCTAGGCAATGAGAGCTGTGTGTCCACACAGAAAGCATCTTTGTATAGATAGATTTGCTCTCAGATGAAATGAATTCACTGGAAGATCCGAGCAGGGAATAGCTGAGGCTGCATTAAGGAAAGAATTATATGCCCACTAACAAGTTGTATCTTTACTCTATAGAGAGATGCACAACAAGTTTGCATTTTAAAATATGTATGTGTTCAGTGTTCATTCTGTAACTGAGTGGAGAATGGGTTGGGAAGGTATCAAGGGGAATTAGAGGGAAAAGATGAGCTGTGGATTTCTATCAATGTAGTACACTTTTATTCAAAAAATAAAGCTCCCCCAAAACAGTTAAGACTGAAAGTATAAACAAGTATATATTTTTTTTACCCAAAGCTACAGAGTAACAAAGCCAAGGAAATCATCAGAGCTCTTAAAACAGCAGAAATGCAAAGGTGGTTATGTAGCATAAAGGACTAGGGGATGCCGGTTGGATGAAAGGGAGCAGAGCTGAAATTCCAGAGAAGGCCTTAAACAACATGTAGGGGATTAGGAGAAACCTTAAGATATTTGGATATATAATAAACCCAATGAAAGCATATGAATAAAAACTTACACAACACAGTTAATGAATTTTCATCAAGATAATAGGAGATGGACTCACATTAAAAAAATGTCACTTCGTATGTAAGGAAGCTGATATAGGAAGGCAGTACAGTGAGCCTCACAAAAGATCTTCAGTGCAGGTCGACAGGCTGTGTGAGGGAGTGGTAACAACTAAGGCAGCCAACAGTTCCTCAATCAGGTTTTGAAACCCTGGTAAAACTTGATGATGTTTTGTATTAATTATGTTTGCAATCACAGTATCTTAGATCCATAGATACAAATCACATTCACATTATGTACATTTTCCTGTTTCTTCCCTGGTATAGCTGCCATAATATGGAAAATTCCACAGGAGTCATGTGTTTGTGGCTTACACTAGTTTTTCTAGTCAGTTCCTTCTTAGAGAGTAACTTTGTTATACTGTGGGTCTCATCAACAAGCATCCTTTCATTATTTGCTGATGGTGTTAGCTCCCTAGCTCACTAGAAATGGGTTGATTCATTGCTTGTACATTACCTTTGAACCTCTTTTCAAAGAGTCAGGTTCCCTTACATGAGTAAAGTCTTTTTCACTTGCCCACTTAAAATGGTTGTTACAGTGACACTTTCATGTTTTTGCTCTCTATTTTCAGATTATTTTTCCATGATATGCATTCTCGTATCTATATACAAAAATTCTCACTAAAATGCCCAATATTTAATTAGTTTATATCCTTCCATTTGTTCTTCTGAACACACATACAAATACAATTTTTTTATTTGAAATAAGAATACCCAACTAAGATATTGTTAAACTAGAAGTATACTTGTTATATATGCTTGTTATATAACAAGTATATAACTTGAAAATTAGTTGACATGGAACTAACACCATTAATATAACTGACCTGAAATTATGAAACCTGTATCATTTATTTCCAGTCATGTGAGTTTACTGAATTTTATGTATTTGTGCTAACTCATCCCATGTGGCTTACACTGAGTAAATATCATTTACTTTTCTTTCATTCTTTTGTGTTAAGCTCTCATTTGATATGGCAGACATAGTCATATGTAATAAGTGAGATAAAAAGGATTATTTTATTATTGCTATCACAGCTTCAGGATGCATTATTTGCATTATAAATGCATCATTTTGGTTCATATAGACAAACATTATTAATCTCCCATTCTTTAGTTTTAAGCTGACTATTTTAGAGCTCCAAAATACCAAATATGGCATGTGTACAAATGAATATTTTCTTTATTTTATAGAGACTTTTGCCTTTTTTCCTCATTATAATATTTTCAGAGTGGATTTAAAAAAATTGCAATTACTAGTTGAAAAGCAAAGAAGATTACATTTCAAAACAAAGAATATTTTACCTTGAAATGTTTATGTGAAATTGTTCGAGTCAATTAAAAATTTATTATAAATATATTTTAGTGCATTGTTGGCATTGAAACATTTATATTTTCTATCATTAATATAATTCCATTTCATGAATTCTATTTTCCTCTACTTATAGGTATTTTAATTTTATTTTAAAAAGTTTTAAAATACTAATTGTACTGTTATTTGAAATAATTTATTAATTTTCACACAGTTATTTAATATTCAGGAAAAAGATGTCTATATTTCACTTCAACATGACCTAGGAGTGAGAGGATGGGCAGACTAAGAGACAGGTGGGTATACTTAAGTGGCAGAATCATGAACTTAACACAGACTGACCCTGGATTCAATCCGCAGGAGCAAAGACAGAAAGAAAAAAAAAAAAAGAAAGGGGTGGCCATAGTGGCTAAAAGAGAAGTCATTAAATTTTCTTTCAAATAATAATGTACATTTTTTTTTACCAAAGTAAAGGTTTAAATGGTAAAACTATACCAATGATATATGAACATTTTCTGATAACACACATGTAAATAGTGGGACTTTGTATACACATTGTTAGAACACAAACTGGACCAACTAATTTGGAAAGCACTTGGGCTTTTTACACAAAATGAAGAGTTATTTTTATTTACTTCTTTGCTGTTTCTCATTTAAGTCAATTTTGAAAATCCTCATGAAAAATACGTTGACCTTATAAATTGAAAAAAAGTGGGGTAGATATTTTTCAAAAAGATATTGAGTAAACAGTGAAAAATCATAATATTGCTTGTATGAAAAATAACCAGGTAAATTAAAGAACTTTGGGTAGGGAGGCATATATGTAGTCAACTTAAAAGGCAAGAATCAGTTCAAATTTCAGAATTATAGTCATTTCATGGACTTATTTATTCTTTTATTTTTGAAAGCTCTTTTAAATCATTCTTTCTGTAATAATGCTGCTGACAGGAATAGAGGAACCTAAAACCTGAAAAGAGATCACAACCTTACATGAAAGGTTTCTTGCACATCATGCCAAGTTGTGAAATATTATTTTAACTAGGAAATGATGCGTTATATTTGTTTATGATGTAGAATATTGCTTTAACTATGTGAAGGTGTGTTACACTTGTTTCTGCTGCCCTTACTAATGAAGTAAAGATGTGTTACATTTGCTCATGCTACAATTGTTTAATTATGTAAAGATGTGTTGTATTTGTTTTACCTTGCCTTGCCTTAGGCACCAGATTGGTCTAAAAAAAGCTCAATGGTCCATGGCTAGGTAGGAGAGGGATAGGTGAGGCTGGCAGGCAAAGAGAATAAATAGGAGGATTCTACCTGGAGTGGAATGATAAGAGAGAATGAGGGAGAAAGAGCTAGAAGCCAGGCAGCCACCAGCCAGCCAGAAACGGGAAACAATGACAGTAAGATATACAGAAGGAGAGAAAAGTTAAAAAAAAAAAAAAAAGGAGAAAAAAAGCCCTGAGACAAAATGTAAATGAAAAGAAATAGTTTAAGTTATAAGAGCTAGTGGAACAAGTATAGGATAAGGCAGAGCATTCACATCTAAAAAGAAGTCTCCGTTTCATGACTTGAGAGTTGCTTGGTGGCTCCACAGAAAGTCTGCTACAATACCACAAGGGTAGCACCTTAGTGCCTAAATAGTTAATTAGTAAAATATACACTGCAGTTGTTTTAGAGAAGGTATATAGCCTAATCACTGCATTAAGGAATATTTCAGTCATTAATTGGTTAAAGTGATTGCCTGTGGATGTGGTAATTTCACATGTTGGAATTCCATTTTTTTTCTTAAATTTATTTGTATTAATTTATCATACTTAGCTTCCACACCTCACATATAAAAGATGTGACATGGATATTCTAATTCATCACCAAATCATAGATTATGAAAATTCTAATACCACCTTCATGTAAAGTAAATGGAGATGTGTGTAAAAATTTTCCACTTACTAAAATACATCTGTAAAGTGCTGGAATTATAGGAGGTGGTGATTGAATTATTTATTGAACGTTTTAGCTTTAGACTATCAGAAAATACAGAACATAGAAAAATAAACCTGATTGTGTAGGTAGAAGAGAGGAAAGTAGACTTTCATTACTAGAAAGCAAAAATGACAAGGAATGAACATGGCAGGCTGTGAGCTTTCAGGTTAGAAATATCCCACTGGGTGGACATTTCTAAGGCATCCTACAGTAAGTCCAACAGTCATCACTTTTATTGTGGACAATGTCAGAGGAAAATCTCAATTTTGCTTATAAATTATTATTTTATTAAAAATGATCCAGATGCAAGTATGGAGGGGGAATCTAACAGTGTTTCTAAGCTCTGTTTAATTAAGTATGTTATTTTCGATAATGTTTATTTGGAAGACAAACAATAGATTCTTAAGATTCAAATCCATGTTTACTATTTATGCAGCTTTTTGTTGTTGTTGTTGTTGAGACAGTGTCTCATTATATATGCCCGTCTAGCTTGGAACTGGCTATGGAAGGCCAGACTGGCCTCAGACTCACAGAGATTGGCCTCTCTCTGCCTGTTGTGTGCTGAGAATGCAGGTGCATGCTTCACCACTATGCCTGGATTTAAAAGGCATTTCTATCTTCTTTGTTTCCAGCACTTTAACATCAGTTTTCTATATTCTGAGAAACTCACTTCACTTAATTGTCTTTTATTTCCGTAATGCACAGACTTACGTGGCTTTGGTGTCATTCCAAATAGTTTGTGTTTTTCAAACAAATTAATTGTATAGTTATTCAATATTCCTAATGAGAAAAACAAAGCTCTTTCTTCTACATGAGAGAGGTGAGTTTGATTACTGGTCTATACCAGGGTCAACAGAGTTCTACAGTAATTTTACTGGAATCATAAAAATATAGAGAAAAACATGAAACCTGTCATTATATGTTGTATGAATAAAGACGGGTAACAATGTATTTTAGCTCTTTCTTTGTTATTTGATGAATGATTTCATACACTTATAATCCATTTACTATCCCAAGATAGCAAGGTAAGTCACATTATGATGATAATCAATGCATATAAAACAGTGGAGACTTCCCCACAAAAAAATCTTATTCTATGCATTTTTTCAAATTTCAGATTTTAATTTCCAAGGTATTGATTCAGCTCAAAATCAGAGACATACTATGAGGACATCAAGAAGCTAGCTAGTATCAGGGGCTTTCCAGAGTTCTCAATGGTTTAGAACATTTGCTGCTCTCTTAGGGGTTTGGGGTTCAGCCTACTCACAACAGCCTATAACCTCAGCTCCAGGTGAAATGCTGCTCCATTCTAGCCTATGTATACTGCTGCATACACTTTCACACACACACACACACACACACACACACACACACACACACAGAGAAGAGAGAGAGAGAGAGAGAGAGAGAGAGAGAGAGAGAGAGAGAGAGAGAGAGAGAGAAAGAGAGAGAGAGAGAGAGAGAGGTAAATGAATAAGGAAACAACATTTACAAAGAAGTTAACAAACGGAAGTCAAAGACAAACTCTCCATGTGTTCGCTGCAAATGGGACTTTGACAGAGAAGTTATTTTTATTGCAAATTTCCAAAATTCTTCAATAATTGAGAGGCAGAGGGCAGATGATCAGATGTCCAAGTCGTTCCTTGTCATATAATTATTTTGTTGCAGCCAGAGCTTTTAGGACACCCTGTCTCAAATCAAAACAAGCAATTCTCAAATTCTTCAAACAGCTACGAGAAGAAATGTTTGCATACAAACCAATTCAGGAGAAATGAAATTGTTATGAACCCTGTTCTCTGTATGCATAATAGATTATTATGTTGTCTATTAGTTGTTAGACAGACATTTCCTGTTATTTATCAATATGTGATGGTAACTGGCAGCTATATTTTGGTCATATATCCTTTAAATATGTATCAGCATTTTAGAATTTTCTTGGTATATTTACATACATTATTCTAACTGTCATAGAAATTCTATTTAGAGAGAAGAAATCATTTTTTTTCCTCTGTCATTCATAGAGACCACTATGAAACTCAAATGACTTACTGAATTAGTTTAACCAGAGTTGGAGCTAATATTAATATATTTCCATTCAATTTGATTTTTACACTAATATTAACCATTACCTGAAGCCTTGAAATACTTTCTTACCTGTGGTAGTGAGATCATCTCTTCCTCATGCTGCACATGCCATAGTGAACTATGCAATAAAAGAGATAGCACCACTGACCGTTTATGTAATTACCTCCAAATGATTGCTTCATAAAGCATGCTGGTAATTGTGTACAGTGCTTAGATAGTTTCTGGGGAGCAGGGTCTTAGCCCAGCTAACACCAACAATCCTTTTGGAAAAGTCATTTTAAATACATTGATGAGACTACTCAAATGGGAGTGGCTGGTTAAAGATGGTAAATGATTTTTTTTTCATTTTCAGGTATATCTGTTTTACAATATTACCTAATTTTAGCACACTTTTTTTTACTCTTCTTTTATCATAATTTTTACATTACATCAAATTCAATGAAGGGGATATAGTCGTTCTTATAAAAATCAGTGGTGCAAATTAAAGTGATTAAATTAATTCCAGGAAAATCTGTCTTCAACTCCTTGGCTTGTGGTCTTTAAGAATTTGACCAACCTTTGCTTAACAGCTAATGTCTACTTATAAGTGAGTACATACCATGTTTGTCTTTCTGCGTCTGAGTTACCTCATTCAGGATGAATTCTTCTAGTTCTGTCCATTTGCCTGCAAATTTCATGATATCATTGTTTTTAATAGTCAAGCAATACTCCATTGTGTAATTGTAATAATTTTCTTTATCCATTTTTTTGTTTCAATGACATCTAGGTTGTTTCCAATTTCTGGCTATTATGAATAAAGCCACTATGAACATATGAATATGGGGGAGAGGAGCTAAAAAAAGTGGAAGAAGTGGAAACTCTGGTCTGGATATAATGTTTGAGAGAAGAATAAAAGGTAAAAAAAGACAAGAAGCACACTACTTGGAAAAAAAATTGACTAACCACTCTGAATCTTCGTTCTTTTTCTACAAAGGGAAGGAAATAGTGTGTAACTAAGCATTAATGTTACCAAGAGAATATTTGCAATCACATCAGAAATTTGAAGGACATTTAGTTTTTAATGTGTATTTTTTGTTGAATTACCTACAAACAGCAGATAGTTTATTAAAAACAAAAATTCAGCCACATACTAGACATTGGTCATTATGTTTTGTTTTGCAGACTGACTAAATATTTGTTGTAGGACCTATCAACTTAACATTTTTTAAATGAAAATATACACCTCAAAGTCCAAAATATGTGTAGAATTCTTACATCAACTGTATTTTTTTTTAATTTCACACTCTTTTCATGAGTCCTTTTTCTGTGCTCTTAGAAAAAAATGCTCTATAACCTCAAGAAAGCTGGAATTAACTGTGCATTTGGTCAGTCAATAAGGAAAATTGCAAAATAAGCCTACACAAGGTCTGTGTGATAAGTGACAAAATATTTTACTAATTATATACTGTAATATAAATGAAAATTCCATTTATAGAAAAATAGCTAAATATAGGTGTATTCTTATATAATAGACCAATGAAAAAATAAATATAACTTTCAAAAGAAACATTTATACTAGTTATGAAAGTTCTCCATATCAAGTGTATTTTAGTAATGTGAGTCTCAGAAATAGTATTTATTTGAGCATTTTTTTAATACCCTTACTTTATAGCTTGTGAATTCCAGAAGTGTTATCTTATGAACATTGGTAAGATGTAGTTTTTCATTCTTTTAAATTATTATACAGAATTTTGGTACCTGGTTACTAGAAGTGGAATGAGTGATAAAGAGGGTTGGTAAGAAGGTTACCAGTTTATGCTCCTTGTACTTTGACTTATAGTCATCTAATATTGATATGTGTTTGCTGAAATAGATTGATATTTATTTATAAATTGGTGTGTATGACAATTTTAATGATGATTGTTTCTCATTTTAGTTTCTGAATGAAGATAAAAAACACCCTTCAGCCATTCTGTTCTTCACCAGGAGAAAGGAACTGAATGCAAGAAGTCCCCCTATTTGTTTTTTTTTTTTTTTTTTCAGAACAGATGATCTGTTCAACTCTTTCCATTAAAAGGTACTGTAGAATTTTCCCCAGGTTCCTACAAATTATATAGAAATAGAACTCATTTCTTGGAAAAAAAAATGAATCCCACAGCACTTCTTGTTAATAACTGTTCAGCTACAAAATTTTATTGGTATCTTTTTATGTTCCCTCTAGAGGATGTAATGCACAAAAGCATTGCCACGGAACATATAAAATTACAAAGGAAATTTATTGTAAAAAGTAGAATGTCTTCTAGACTGGGGTCAGTATTTATTTCATTCATAAACCCAAACTGTAGTATAATATATTCATTGTCATCAAGTTCATGTGTGTAGATTGCCATCCAACGTTATTGACTGATATAAGACAGATATTGAAAAGACAATTTAAATTTACTTTTCCAAACATAAACTGTTCCACAAAAGCACTGTAAAAACTCCTTCAAGGTTTTGGGTTGTGCTTGACATACGGTTAACTACATAATTTGGTTGTGTCATAATCCACTGTGTTTGGTAATTTGGCATTAAATGCCTGCAGAGCAGATTGAATTCTCACCACCTCACTAGTAGACAGCTTTAGTCTATGACGAAGCAAGCAAGAGAAAAGATCTAGACGGCGCTGACCAGGTGGGGAGAGTTTATTTACACGGTCTCTTATCTCTAGAAGCTGTAAAAGTGCCGAGTCCTGGGATCCCTGAGTGTAGGGGTAGTCCAGCTGCAAAATCAGGTCCCGGATAGCTTCAGGGTCAAAGTGCATGCTGTAGCCAAACACTTGGATGTTGTTGATTTTCATGTAGCCCAGGTTCCGGGATGGGTCAATAAACTCCAAAGGCTCATAGTAAATGCTCTCGTTGCTGTTGGGGCCATTCGCCTTGATGCGACTCCTCAGGTAGATGTGTACTGTCTCAAAAAATGTCTTCCATTTGTTTCCCAGAGTCAGTGTCCAATTATAGCACTGTAGTGGGAGGTCCAGCTTAGTCCGCTCCCAGTCTGGAAAGCTGCTTTCACTCACAGGCATAAACCAGCTCTCGGAATGGCTGCCTCCGAAGGGATTGATGTAAACTGCCAGCACTGGCTCCAACGTGCTATTTTTAGTTAAGCAAATCTGTAAAGAGAGACCCAAGATCATGTGGACCAGACTGGACTTGTACTTGTTACTCTTCAAGGTCAGGAGCATCCGCTTTCTCCATGAAGGATCAAACCAGCTATTGAGGCGCATGTCATTGCTGATGAAGATGGCATGAACTTCAATTCGTCGGTCGGTTTTCTGCAACAGGTATTTCATCTCTAGGTCTTGCAGGTCAGTCTCAAAGCCAATGTAGTGATCAGTTGACTCGGCGACTTCAGGCTTGCAGAGTCCTTGGCTCAGCATGTAGCCCGTGTTGCAGGTGCCGCAGCGGGTACGGTTGTCAGGTGCACAGGTCAGGCAGGCAGAGGCATCGCCCACGGTGCAGGGCAGAAAGGCTGTGCACACTACCTGGTCGTTGGGACAGGTGCAGGAGTGCGTCTCCTCAGAAAAGCTGCCCAGGAGGCCGTTCTCATTGCAGTAGAGAAAAGACTGGATGCGAGTGAGCCAGTACGTTGAGGTTCTAGAAATATAAAAAAAAAAAGCGAATCTAAATAAATACTTTGATTCTGTATGTGTGTGTGTGTGTGTGTGTGTGTGTGTGTGTGTGTACTTGTACTGCCATAATGTATATCCCATCTCTCTACTCCCTGCACTTTTTTCCAATATACAAACCGTAATAATATGAAATAAAGATCCATCACACACACACACACACACACACACACACACACACACACACACACACACATATGAAAAAAGAAAAATAATTGAAGTCAAACAATTTTCTTTTAATTATTCCTCACATCAAATCCATATTAGATTGTTTGAAACATGGTATAAAGTGTGGATGTTGGACAATGGATTCTATGAGAAGTCATTATGTCATAGGAGTAACATGCTCATTAAGGAGTTTATTCCATTGTCACTGAGAGTAAATTCCTCATAAAAGACCAGGTTTAACGTCCATGCTGCCTTTTGGCAACAGTATCACCAGCAGCTGCAGCAGCAATAATAACAACAGCAATCTCATTATTAGTTTGTCCATGGGTCTTGGATTCCTGGCTCCAGAACTGTGAGCCATTCAATTTATTTTCATTATTTACTAGATAGTCTCTTCCCTTTATCATCATCATCTTCTTCTTCTTCTTCTTCTTCTTCTTCTTCTTCTTCTTCTTCTTCTTCTTCTTCTCTCTCTCTCTCTCTCTCTCTCTCTCTCTCTCTCTCTCTCTCTCTCTCCCTCCCTCTCCTCTCTTACTTTCCTCTTTCCTTCCTCTATGCTCTACATGTGTATTTAGTTCTGTACGTGTCTCTCTAACATAATGTATATAAAATAAAATTCTTAGTCCATCAGAATTGAGGATCAAATTTTCTTCCATGCAACCAAAGCATGAGTCCTTAGTGCAAACTCATTTCTCACTGTAAACTCTAATCATGTTTGGAGACCATACGGAAAATAAAGGCTAAGGCTAAAGGCTGAAATGACAATAATAGGGAACTGTAGAAAGAATTGTTAGGACATTAAGAGAAAGCAATTATTTTCTTAGCTTTTACAGATTTTGACCCAGCATTTAGATGGTTCTTGTTTCCACAGAAGTAATGATGAAAGAGCATGTTCATTTTCTTGCTTTTCTGCTTGTGAAGTGAAAACTGACAGTTCGACATTCAGTCAAACCCTGCACCTGCTATGGAGAGGCAGCAAGGGGAGCTTTGCCTCACAGCCTCTTGTCCTCTCCCCTCATTAACCACCCTTTGACCACTTGGCTGTATTTCATGGGGAATTTTTCAACAAAAAAGAAATTCGATAATCTTTCTTTTCTTTACTCTCAGTGAAAGCAGCTGTCAAAATTGGGTAGTCAGCAAGTTTCAACATTGCCTAGTAGAGTTTTTACATGTACTCAAAAGTTCACATAGTTTATCCTCAAAAGAGTAAAATTTAGTTTTTGTTACATAAATTTTGGAACTTAAAAGTTTTGAATAAAATATCTTCAAAATTCCACAGTAGATTATGTTTTTCATATTTTTGACAAAATTTTAAGCAAATACAATAATACTGTCCTTTATTGATGCAAATTCACACATACACACATTCACACACAGATTTTGATGCATATTCACACATACACACATTCACACACTGATCATTGATGCACATTCACACATCCACACGTTCCCACACAGAGAACCTTGGCTCAGATAAACTAAGATTTACCAGACTAACAACTATGTAGTTTTCCCACCGTCTTGGTGGGAAACAGGATGGTCTGCTGCTTTTAATAAAGGGCCTGTCATTGGTCTTGACACTTACTTAAAAGCAGTTCATAGAATAAAGAGAGGATGAAATGATAGGAGAAAAGATTGGGGGGAAGGAATGGAAGATAAGAATCAGATCATAGGAAAGAAACTATGGATTGTGAAAAGCAGAAAGAGGCTTGGAAACAAACAGGAAAAAAGAAAAACAATCAAAGCAATCAGTACTTAAGTACATGAATAGTGTAAAGGAGATGGATTTCCTGCCCCATCAGGGAGAGAGTTTGCCTTGTAATCAAAATTTCCCTAAAATTTGAAGGATAGTATTACAAGGAGGAAAGTACCTTCACAAGTTAATCTCAAATCTATTTAGGCATAAAAATATTAGTTAAGACTCAGGGACTCTTGAATTATTGACAAATTATGCATTACTCTAACTTGGGAAGATAAATCTTTTGCTACAAGGCAAATACTAAAGCTTAGCTTAATAAAATTCTGCGTTGTTCCACCAGTATTAATATACTGTTTCATGAAAACCTCATACAGTGGGCCAGTTGCATTGCATCCACTAATAAATAATACTAAAAAAACTTATCAAGGTAATTTGTAAAGATTCAGCACAGTTTAATAATTGAAAAGTTCTAAGCTATACATTTTAATAACTTAATGGCATATGTCTATTAACCATCAACATGAAGATAAATTCATTTAATGAATAAAAATAATATTTTAAATTATTTTGTTTTTAAGATAATAAAAATACTATTTTAAAAAATGAATATTGAAGGTATTCAATATTATAGAAAGTAAAAATGCCTAACTAATGACTATAGGAAAAATAGCCATTTATTTACATACAAGACAACATTAAAGATACATACAATAATTTTGTATTTGTGATATAGTGGTTTGATTCTCAGGCAAAATGCAGGAAGTTTTCATAAGAACATTTTCTTAGGGATCAATTATCAACTTTGAATCCTACTTACCTCATATGGAAAAATAAGACTAAAATATGTCAGAAAGTTGTGTTAAGAATCAAAGTACATTGCATGTGAAGAGATATAGTATATATAGAATTAATAGGAAAGAAATGAAAAATCTTATTTCTGTGATCATCACTGCTGTTACTACCGCAAATTTAAAAAATGCCATTGTAGGTAGTTTCTTTATTATAGCTGAATTTCCCTCAGAAAATGAGCATTTCATTTCTCTTTAACAATTCATGTCTCCATGATTTATATTTCACAGTATGCCGACATTTAAATTTCATCACACTAGGCACTCTTTCATTCACTGAGACTTTACCTCAAAGTGCATGCTGTCTCCATGTGACGTTTCCAAAGCCCTCAAAAGTTTGTGCAATTCTGAGCAAATGTTGTAGATGCTAACAATTTTCACTTAGGTATTAGAACATGTGTTGATACAAAAACAATTACCTCCTCTCATGGTTAAATCCTCCCTGAGCACTAATAATCTTATTTCAAAGGTTCTTTCTTCCAGCCTTCTAATCCTTTATTGCTTTCCAAATCTGTGCAATGTGTATCTAAATTTTTAAACCTAAACAATGTAATTTCCGGGTCTCTTTGAAACTAAGGATTACTCTTTTGGGAAGGCCATTTCATTTTAGCTTTCATAGATTTGTCCTTCTTAGACCTTAATACCTTAAACTAAATATAAATTCTGGGAATTAAACACCCACAGCCATTTAAACAATCATAAGCTGATTGTTAGCTCAGTCACACAGAGACCCAGCCAGGAAATACTCTGTCACTCCTGCTTTCCTCAAGCCTCTGCTCTGGACATCACGGCCTTGTCACTGTCGCCCTGGGCTCAAGCTGACACTTGACACACAACGGTTTTGCTCTTGGAGATTATTTTACACTGTGAGAAAAGGAAATTTCATTTTCAAACAATCCTGTACTCAGCGAGTTTTACAGAGAGGATGGTGGGGGGAGATGGGAGTGAGGGAAGCAGGGACAGGGACAGACAGAGACAAAGAGACATGCAGAGATAGTGTTGAAGATGCTAGGATGACTCGAGGGCAACATTCATGGAGTCTTTCTCATATATACTGTATTTTATTTCATCTGTATTTTGGACCCAAAATTGAAAACATGAGAATTTTTTTTTAAATGAGGTTTTTAAATATAAAATTCTTTTTTAATACTAAATACTTTTCAGTATTAAATATAAGATACTTTTCAGAGTCATTAAGAAATTACAAATAGAAGATACTGACAGGCTGTAACTTGAGTGAATGAGAAGTTAAGCTACATGAAGAAATCGAAACATAACACAGTTTATTCAATACAGTACCCTCTAATCAAAGTTCTGGAGACAAAAATTAAACCTACTTATACTAGGCATGTTGCAAAAGGATTTTGTAAGTAGGCATGAGAGAATACCTGGAGTAATAAAAATCATAAATATTTGGATATGATTTAGGTTTCTGGTTATATCTATTTGTCTATAACAAGACCTTTGTATATCACTATGGATATTCTTTGAAATCAAAACAAAACTCTTGTTATCTAAACCTAAAGTTTCTGCAGAGGAGGAGAATGTAGATCAGTGGTAGAACACTTTGTTTACCACTTCTATTGACTGGATTAGAGCACTAACACACTTATAAAGTCTATGAAATATAAATTGTAAATGAATATTCAAATGAAAGCAATAAGAACTGTAATCATAATCAAGAAAACTAAGGGGGAAAACACCTTACCAGAAGTATAGGCATAATACGCAATTTTAACAACAAGAAAAAAATTGTGTTAATATATAGAAAAAGCCCCCAAAAATTAAAGTAATAAACATATAGAAATTGAATGTGACAACCTGGAAACACAACCAAGCATGTACTGTAGGACAAAGAGACATTTGAAAAGCAATGGGACAATCTATTCTTTTGTTTATTTGATATATGTTGTTTGACATGTGTTTACAGTTCTTTGCAAGATAAGAAAGAGGTAAACTGAATTATATTAGAATAAATATCATTTTGCTGTTCACCAGAAAATACCTTCTGAGCATTTCTCAGTACAATGAAAGTCTCACATTAGGTTAAAAATCTGTATATTAGTTGAACAAGAGTTCTCCCTAAGTTAGGGCAGGTGGCGCTGGATTATAATCATAGTTATTCTTAGGTAGAGGATCTGGAAATGAAGTTGAAGGTCATCCTGGCTGTAAAGTGAGTTAAATTCTAGCTCAGGTACTTAGATTTTTTTTTCACAAAGTAAATTCATAAATTTGTCTGAGGATATAGGTCGGTGGTAGATTATTTGCTTAACACACATTAATCCCTAGGTTCAATTGAGAGAACAAAAAACATAATAATAGGACTATGAACATAAACTGCATGAGATAATTTCTAATATGTCTGTTCTTATTTCCTATGGGCTTGAAAATTTAAAGGTAAGAAAAGGGGAATGGGTCATGTCAAATCACTACCATCTTTTGGTGCTGTATTATTGCTTAAGAATTCTTTGGAAAGAAAGTGAAATGTGAACCTTATGCACATTTTTGAACATGGAACAAATCTTTCAGTCCAGGAACTGGTAATTAAATAAGAGGCTGTATTTCTGGACAAGCAGACTTCTATCTTATCTTGATGCTGAATGCAAAGAAGAACAGAGACTCGGGCAAAGTTGTTCAAATAAATGCCTTCTAAAGAGATGTGGCTAGTATTTACTAAGTAGTAAGATAAAATAGACTCTGTGTGTGTGTGTGTGTGTGTATGTGTGTGTGTGTGTGTGTGTGTGTGTGTGTTAGATGATGATGATAGATAGATGATAGATAGATAGATAGATAGATAGATAGATAGATGATAAATAGATAGAAAGGTATATCGAGAGATATAGATAGAGATAGAGAGAAAAGGAGAAAGAGAGAGAAGGAGGAGGAGGAGGAGGAGGAGGAGAAGACAGAGACAGAGACACAGAGACACAGTAGTAAAATCTTCTACCTTGCAATTGCATGCAATGGTGTACTCAAGGCAGGAACCTGGAGTGAGAAGTTGATGCAGAGACCATGGGTGAAAGCTGCTTACTGACTTGTTCCTCACGGGTTGCTCATCCATCTTTCTCATAGTACCCAGGACAACCAGTCCAGGACTGGCAATACTAACAGTGAGCTGAACCTACTCATATCATCAATCAAGAAAATGCTCCCCAAGCTTCCTCTCAGGCCAATCTAGTACACTATTTTTTCAGCTGAGTTTCTCTCTTCTCAAATGAATCTGGCTTATTTCAAGTTGACACAAACCAAATTTGAGTAGGACTCACATTGACTTAAAAAAATAGAATCTCAGATTATTCTAAAGTAGAAGAAGAGATGTGGTGCTGGTATGATCGGTAGTGCTGGAACCCACCTGGCTGTGCATATTCTGTCATAAATTTACAGACAAAAGTTGAAGAGCTAGGGCTTCTTCCCAAGGACTGTCTTTAGTATTGGATGTTCCTTTCTTCATGTAGCTTCATTTAGTAAGCAATCCTAGGTAGCCTGAAGTAGTCTCCCTTTTCAATTTCCAAGTGCAGTATGTGTAGCTACACCTGTCCATCTGAGGTGTAACTATTTTGTTTCCAAAGTTAGAAAATAGGCCAGGCAGTGGTGGCACATGCCTTTTATCCCAACACTTGGGAGGCCAGCCTGGTCTATAGAGTGAGATCCAGGTCAGGCACCAAAACTACACAGAGAAACCCTGTCTTGAAAAACCAAAAAAAAAGTTAAATAATAGAAAACTATTCTCCTCTATCAAGAATTACCTTATGTATATAAAAGTTAGTGAATTTTAATTGGAATTCTTCCGACTTAATTTTCTTCACTTTGATTCTCATCAAGCATCAATTTTAAAGAACATAGATACTGAGGGCAAAGAACTCAGTGTACACTTCTCACTGTCATCACTTTTCACCAGCCCATGTCACTAAGAAGAAAGAGAGAGAGAGGGAGAGAGGGAGAGGGAAGGAGAGAGAGAGAGAGAGAGAGAGAGAGAGAGAGAGAGAGAGAGAGAGAGAGAGAGAAACTGATAGTACTTCCATTCAACTATTTTTTTAAATTGACAGTACTTCAATTTAACTAATTTTTAAAGGGGAATGGGCTGGAGGGGAGGCTGGAGGGGCAAGTGGATGGAAGACAGGAATCTGTGATTGGTATTTAAAATGAATAAAAAATTCCTAAAAAGCAATTAAAATGATTTTAGGTTCAAAAAAGTAAATATTCTTAGATTGACACAGAAGAGACTGATAAATACTACATTTTTCCAAAGAAATATGTCTTAAAGTTTCCTAAGTATATATACATATGTAAATGGAATTTAGTTACCATATAATGAGAAAAACAATGCCTCAGTTAGATAGCATGCTATCAAATAAAAACCCTAGTACAAGGAAAGAGCTACACCTTTTTTTGAGTTATTGGACAAAGGGCTCTCATGGACTCCCATAAACAATACAGGTTATTGTGAATGCTATTGGGTATATTTCACAACCTGACTGTAAGACCCTATTATTGACAACATAAGAGATGACATTGCACATGGAGAAATTAATTTAGTGTTCAATTATGTTTCACCCTTATTGACTAACATGCACAGTACCAGAAGGTATATATAGAATATATGCTGTTGGTGGAGAAAACTAATCATTGATCTCACTTAGATATAAATCTGTGAGCTGTCACTGTGCCATGGTTCTGAGGGTTTGTCTTGATGGATGATTGACAGGAATGGTAGTAGGGTGGGGCAGTCCATTGTGGGAGACACCATTCCCTGCTTTAGTGGACTATATAATAAAGTTAGCAGAGCATGAGCCAGTCAAAAACCTTCCACCCCCATTTCTACTTCTATTCCTGTCCTGATCTTCTTTTATGATGGATTGTGACCTGCAATTTAAATCAAATAAATTCTTTCCCCTCTGCTTGCTTTTATGTTCAGGATGTTTTATCACAGCAACAGAAAATAAACTATAGTAGGTCACTTAGCAGTTAATTTTGAATTGCAAAGACAAATAATATCCAAGCACAGAAAAAAAAAAAAAACAGAACATTTACCTTTTTCTAATGAACACCTCAATGTTTTCTGGACCGTTCTATTATAGAGTGTAATGAGAACATAGTTCACTGTATCCAAATTACACACCTAAACTTTTTCCTCCCTTGTGCCAAATTTAAAGCTAAACCATGTCTATCCTTATGGCTTTAGTGCTAATTTCTCTATTCATAACTTCCAAAATAGGCTTAGGCTAATTTCTAAAAAAAAAAAAAAAAAAAAAAAAAAAAAAAAAAACCATATACGAAATGGCCCTTTAAGGCATTTTCTTCAAATGAAGGCCTCATGAACACTATTAAATATAGGCTATATTGAATGCCTTATATCTACTCTGAACCCATAAAACTTGTTTCCTCATCCCTACTAGCTGCAATTAGTTCTAATACATTAGTCATTGTCATTTCAAAATCATAACACTCTCTAATAATTCTGTTTCATACTTTCATATATATTAGTGAAATTATTAAGGCCACTCCACGTAGTTAAAAGGGAGGTTTATTTTGTGGGGTCACTTTCAAGTGAAGGGATAGTTTACAGAGTCTGGAAAAGGTGTAGTGCATTCCTGTAGTGTTCTCTGGAGAACTCTGCTGGGTCTACCTCCAGCTTCCAGGGTCCAAGAACCAAGAGCGATGACACATCTGGATCTTGGGTCTTCAGGGTCCTCTTTCGGCCCCGCCTTGTAGGTGTGACAGTTACCAAAGCCTCAAGGGGGGTGGAACTTCCAGATCAAAGCTGGAATGGCTACACACTACACACTACACACACACACACACACACACACACACACACACACACACACACACATTCTCCACCTCTGTTGAAATGATCAATACAATCGGCAGTAAGTTGACCCATTGAAAATTATCAATTTTAAGCTTTTCAGAATCATCCAGTCTTACCATTCTGTCTACATAACAATTTTTCTGTTTGTGCCTTGATCGTGTCTCTTTCACTATTCAACCCCTATGCATCAACTGAGAAGGCTTTTTATTTATGATGATATAGTTATTTCCCTTTTAAAATTGTGACTAAATTGCAGGTATAGTGTCATGAAGTCTTTTCGGATAAGGTGGCACTTTATTTCTTCAGCCTGTTCTCTGGATCTTCTCTAATAACATTCAGTTCACTATTTCATGACCCTAAGAAGTCTGGTCAATATTTTCATATAAATTTTACTTTAGATGTATAAGAAGATATTCCACTTACATAAATCATAGTAATTTCTCATATGAGATGGAACTATCCATAATCCCTCTGGGACAATAATTGTAACCTCTCCCCAATACCCATATCCAATATAAGTAAAGTGCCTTCATTATTGTGACTTAAAAAATAGACTACTCCTCAAGAAAGCACAAGAAAGACCCTGAAGCAAGGATCACATTTTTCTCTTTTGTACTCACCATTGCTCTGCCCTAAGGTACCAACTTTTAGAGCAACGTGTGTGTGTGTGTGTGTGTGTGTGTGTGTGTGTGTGTAGCATTATTTGTTCTAATTACCTGCTCACCATGTATCTCCCTCTAAGAGGTAAAGATGTTCTTCAAAGTGAGATTTGTATCATGCTATAGTTAATAAAGAGTGAGTACAAATGATTTCTTGACAATTAACAGCACAATAGTGTGAAAATCAGTCTTTCAGATACCACACAAGAAAGTAAAATACTTTTCAAGCATTTCTTACAGTTTTACCAAGTAAAAGACATCTAGATTGAATACCCTTTTCATTAATTTAGACATTTTGAACAATGAATAACAAATAATAACTCTATACTACATGAATGGTAATGTGACATTCTAAGAAAATATTTGCAAAGTTTTCACTGAAGCTGTTGTGTGTTTCTTGGGTGATAGTGGACAGGAGCTTTGGAAAGAATGATAGAGTTGTTACTTCTAAGATATGAGTAGACAGATGTAAAAAATGATTTTAGAAAAATTATAGCATATCTTTTAATTCAGAAACTAGAAAAGAAAATGTAAACTCAGAATAATTGATAAAAATTAATACATAAAATGGTATGTCTGAGTAGGAGTGACAGACTCAGGATCAAAAAGAGAGTTAAGTTTAATACATAAATATTTGAGAATGCTATTTAGCATCATTCAAAGATAAATTTGCCCTTACATAGTAGTGACAGTGATTCCAGGTTCCTTACTAATTACTTGCAGTGAAAGCAAATGATTTCAGGTACAGAATATTATAATTGGGAAGGTAATAAAATAAAAAAAAATCTTGCTTTGATTCCATAATTTGTTTAGAATTCTTTTTTTCAATTTTATTTTATTTTACAATACAATTCAGTTCTACATATCAGCCATGGATTCCCTTGTTCTCCTCCCTCCCGCCCCTCTCCCTCCCCCCAACCCCCCCCCATTCCCCCCATTCCTACCTCCTCCAGGGCAAAGCCTCCCCCAGCCCAGGACTGAGATCAACCTGGTAGACTCAGTCCAGGCAGGTCCAGTCCCCTCCTCCCAGGGCGAGCCAAGCAACCCTGCATAAGTCTCAGGTTTCAAACAGCCAACTCATGCAATTAGCACAGGACCCTGTCCCACTGCCTGGATGCCTCCCAAACAGATCAAGCCAATCAACTGTCTCACCCATTCAGAGGGCCTGATCTAGTTGGGGGCCCCTCAGCCATTGGTTCATAGTTCATGTGTTTCCATTCGTTTGGCTATTTGTCCCTGTGCTTTATCCAACCTTGGTTTCAACAATTCTTGCTCATATAAACCCTCCTCTTTCTCGCTAATTAGACTCCCAGAGCTCCACCCGGGGCCTAGCCATGGATCTCTGCATCCAGATCCCTCAGTTGTTGGATGGGGTTTCTAGCACGACAATTAGGGTGTTTGGCCATCCCATCACCAGAGTAAGTCAGTCCCGGCTATCTCTCGACCATTGCCAGCAGTCTATTGTGAGGGTAGCTTTGTGGATTTCTGTGGGCCTCTCTAGCACTTTGCTTCTTCCTATTCTCATGTGGTCTTCATTTACCATGGTCGCCTATTCCTTGTTCTCCCTCTCTGTTCTTGATCCAACTGGGATCTCCTGCTCCCCCAAGCTCTCTTTCCCTCGACTCTTGCCCTTCATTACCCCCACTCATGTCCAGGCTGTTCATGTAGATCTCAGCCATTTCTCCTTCATTGGGCAATGCCCGTGTCTTTCTTGGGGTCCTGTTTTCCAGGTAGCCTCCCTGGTGATGTGAGTAGCAGTCCAGTCATCCTTGTTCCACATCTAGTATCCTCCTATGAATGAGTACATACCATGTTTGTCTTTCTGAGTCTGGGTTACCTCACTCAGGATGATTTTTTCTAGATCCATCCATTTGCCTGCAAACCTCATGATGTCATTGTTTTTCTATGCTGAGTAGTATTCCATTGTGTATATGTACCACGTTTTATTCATCCATTCTTCAGTTGAAGAGCATCTAGGTTGTTTCCAGGTTTTGGCTATTACAAACAATGATGATATGAACATAGCTGAGCAACTGCTCTTGTGGTATGATTGAGCATTCCTTGGGTATATGCCCAATAGTGGTGTAGCTGGATCTTGGGGGAGATTGACTCCCAATTTTCTAAGAAAGCACCATATTGATTTCCAAAGTGGTTGTACAAGCTTGCATCCCCACCAGCAGTGGAGGAGAGTTCCCCTAGCTCCACATCCTCTCCAGCATATTCTTATGACAATAATTCGGTTTCTCATCTACCTGGTACAAATCTGACTTAAAATATACAATTATTAAAAATCATGTGATATTGATTATAAATTATTGTAAATTATATACTGATTATCTTAAAATATCTTTAATGCAGATAAAGATATTATTGGTCTATATTTATTAGAAACTAGCAAAGTGAAAAATATATAAAAACAACTTCCACATTCTTATCTAAAAGATGTCTCTGAAATTATATCATCAATGCCATGTTTTTAATAAATTCTGTTATTGTGCTTGAGATGACATCTAGAGGGTTAATTGCATTCATGTATGTTTCAGCTGGTAAAAACTACAAAAAGTGAAGCAATTTTAACTTACATCTTTTAAAAGTTTGTTCACAATATTCTAATGTCACAAGCTGTAAACTCATCCTGTTCCATATGACCTTTCTAGTCAACAAAAGACAACAAATAGATATTTTCTGTTGATTTCTTTCTAGAAATTTAATATTGCATTTTAATAAATAAAATCAATGTGTACCAAATTACTGATTGTAAGAAGACAGAAGTCCAGTGTGTCTAATATTCTTTGGTCTCATTTCTTAGCTGAGATAAGAAAGTGATGAATTAGTTTAAATGATCAACCCACATCTATTCATAAAACAAATGGAAGAGCCAATACTTTAAACTTTGGGCTCTCAGACTGACTTACACAATATGGAACATCTCTTTCACTGCAGTGATAAGACTTTCCATTAACAAAATATCATCTTGTTGGTAAAAAGAATGAGTCTTTCTGGATGCTATCAGTAGTGACACAAATCAAACAGGAATTCAAAATGACTCTTCTCTTTTACTTGGAGGGTAAACCATGAAATTATAGATGGAAGCCCCTTATCAACTGTCAGAAAGATAGACAGAAATTTCTGTCACTTCAAGAGCTTAATCTGTTCTGCTGTCAGAATGAAAATCCGTGTTTATCCATATTCCTTTTAGCCTTGCCTTCATTTAACAGTTCCACAGTAAATGTACTTACAAATTGTTTGAAAATAAGTTATTTCTTATTTTAAAGTTTTTTAATCCTTTCCTATTAATTTATTGTTTATCTTTTGATAAAAAGTCTCTTTTGAGAATGGAAGGAATAGTATACCATATACAAATCATTGCTTAGACTCCTATGAAAAAATATGTGAAATAAACAAATAACAGTTTAGGTTCTTGAACACCTCATAAATTGCAGTCCCTGGGCTACCTAGGTCATTCCATACATAGAACCTCATATGTACACAGGTCTGAAGCACCTTCTTCCCAGTTTCCAGAGCCATGTAAGCAGTCCTCCAAGGCTATCTAAAGCTATGATAAAGCATATTTCTCTGTATGTTTGTGCAGGTTTGCACCATGCAGTGCTTAGCACAGACTGCCGATTGATGTCTTTTCCTCCTATGAAAAGATGGAGAAAATACTGTATGCTGTCATAGTGGATAGTTCTGAGGTTTGCTCGTGGTTAGCTATGCTCTAAGTTCAGTTAGCTCTGTTGTAAGAAATGAGGTTGAAGGTAATATATTTGGATACCCAATGTCCTCTACTGGCTTCCAAATACACATAAGCACTTACACTTGCACATAAACATATATATATATATATATATATATATATATATATATATATATATATCACATACACAAACAGCAACTCCTGCTCCCAACAAATGCATACATGAAACATTTTGTGACCAAACACAAGGGAGAAGTTTGGGTTTTATGATAAATGTATTCTTATATAAGTGATATACATTATTCTAACTTCCTATTTTTATTATAAAGCTCACATATATGGTGTGTGTGTGTGTGTGTGTGTGTGTGTGTGTGTGTGTGTGTGTGTGTGTATAGTGTGTAGCTGTGTGATTTGTGCGTGGTGTGTTTTTGTTTGTGGTGTGTGTAATTATTGTATACAACATATCAGGTCGTTAACATCACAGTTGCTCTATGTTTTTGCTTGTTATCACATGAAATGCAGAGAAGTAGAATAGAACACAGCCATGCAATAATGATTCACGCATGGGTTTTCTTCCCAATCATATGCAAACACACTAGCAATAGCTTATTGTTAAGGCTAACAAAACCTTAATTTGTTCAGCATAATGTACTATATAAAAATAAGCTACTATTCCAGTTTCTTTTAAACTTAGAGATGCTTATGAGATTCTAGTCTGATGCAAACTAAAAATCTAAATGAGAGAATCTGGCGTTGTTGCATTTCCTGAAAGAAATCAACAGAATTGGTCCCTTTGTTTTCTGATATATACTCTAATAATGCATATGCTACCTCAGGCATAAGGAAATATTTTGTGAATTCAAGACAGAAAATGGGTAAGGGGGCTGAAGGGAGAATAAACAATACATAAATTATACTTTCAGAAAGTTATGCCATTTAGGCTGATAGTGGCCCCTATAAGAACTGTAGAATAACCACACCCTCCCCAGTAACAGGCATCATAAACTCCTCTCTATTGTTGGTCATGCTGTGGTAAGTGATTCCCAGAACAATAGAGACTATTGACACAGACCATGGCTGTCTCTCAGGAGCTGAAAGTAAGTACCTATTGCTGAAAACACCACATACTTAAGGCACAGGACTTGGATGATTCCATCTAAATCTAACTTGAAAGTTGAATCCTGTGCTCTAGTTTCCACAGTTCCAGAAAATACAATGCCAGCTGTCAAGGGAGAGAAGCAAGTAAACAGTCTTACCAAAGGCAACACCCATGAACCCCAACACTGATGAGCATGGCAAGATAACCATATAGATACAAGAAGTGGTGCTCACATTTTGGTAACAAACGGCCATCTAAGTGGATTTAAAGCTCACTCAACAAGAGGGAAAACATTCCTGGTACTAGAAATCTAGTCAACTTTCTTTGCCAGTGATATCATGGGCCTTAGAAATGAATCTATTACTGTTAATTTTCTAGAACAGCATAGTTTTAAACTACATAGTAAAGCTTGTCCTTATGCCCTTAGATGACTGTAGCTATGGCCCCTTCTCAAGGAAGGTTCTCTTACAGCAAATGGAGATCACCACAGAAAAACACACCTGAACACAGTAAAGAGATCAATGGATCCAGGGAACACAATCCCCAGTGGTCAGGGCTGCATCACAGCTCTGCATCTATGGCTCAGGGGAGAAAACAAAAGCGGTATAAGACAGAGTATAAAAGCAAGGATACCTGGAAGTCTGTAATGAAATAATCTTCTTAATTGAATTAACTGGACTGGAACAATGACAACAGGAACAGGTTTGCTAACATGGAAGGAGGAAAGTTTCACAGGGTTCAAGACCTAGACAAAAAACTACAGGCAGCTAAAGATAGCTATGAACAGGAGAAGTTCTCTGTCCCAGGGATGAACTCCCTTATTGGTTATCCAAACCCAATGATAGTTAGCATCCTCTTAGATGGAAAAAAACTCAAAGCAATCTCATTAACCACAAAGCTACATAGACACAAACAACAGAAACAGACTCATCCTGTTATATTTACATATTTGTGCTCAAATAAACATTATAAATGTGTGTGTATGTGTGAATAATAATCAAAGAATAAAATAGAAAAAAGGGCAATTAATTCCAAAGGGAAGCATGGGAGGGATTGGAGGTAGTGTCCTAATTCCACATTTATTCAAAATATAGGGGTAAATTGCATTATTATTATTATTATTTGATAAATTAAAACTTAGATACTTTCTATACATAAGGGGTGGGACACATGTTCTAGAAGTGATTCCACTTGAAGAGATTTGTGTATTAAGTATAAGTAAAATAAAATAAACAAACAAACAAAAAATTTTGCAGAGAAACTTGTTTTAGCAACTTTAAAATAAAACATAAACACAAAATTCTTGGAACTCATCTTTTAAAAACATAAAGGAAGATTAAAATAAGGAATAGAAAATACATCCAATTATCTCTAGAGATATGTGAGTATATTTTATTGAACAGAGTGAAATATTTAACAAAACAATGTTCTTGGTCATTTAAAACTTCGGAAAGAATCAGGAATTCCAAATGTTATTAGTTTTACCTGAAAGTTTTTCCATGATCAGTAGTTCTTGAGTTAAAGCCTGAAAGTATGTAAATCTATGTTTTTTATTATTTGTTTTCTATTTGTTTTAAATTTAGCATGATAACTTTTGGCTTTTGCTAAATGTATTAGTGGAATGCCATTATTCTTGATACAATGGCACATTAGTGCTGAAATGTGTATTTAGATTCATAAGAACATATTCTAATATTAGATAAAATGATAATAACAAGATTTTGAATGAGATGATATAGAAATCATTCACTATTATGATATATCATAGTATTGTGACTTTTATCTACATAATGAGCAGGATTATATTTCTGTATATTTCTAGGTGATTTTTGTTTTGTAATAAAAACTTTAGAAAAATCTACTTAGAGTTTTGAGTTATGAGAGATGAATGAGAAAAGCAAATAAGTGTATAGTTAATAATTTAATCCCACAACATTTTTTCTACCTTGCGGGAATTGAAGTTGGAGTCTTCCTAACAGTATTTGGATCCTTAAAAGAAATGCATTTCTTATCATTTTAGTTTATCCCCACATATATCACTGCTGTAAATGATCTGAAGTACACTCTCTTCCCAGTTCTCTAAATTGAAAGAAACATGTCACCATATATCAATTCTTTAAGTTGTTTTGGTCAGAATTGTGCTGAAGCATTATATTTCCCAAGAAAGAATCAAGGATTAAATCAAACTCACAACATTCAATTCAGTATTCACAGCACAGCTCTTCATGTCACAAGAAAATAACAGTATTTTTTTTCTTCATAAAAGCATTATCGGAGTATAAACTTTCTGTTACAAGAAATTTCCATTGTAGAACTCTGTTGCACAGTTTGGAAGGTGACAGGCATGTTAATATCATTGTGAAAATTATTGGGCGACAGCACATTGATCAAGACACCATATTGTTTACCTTCAACATTTACAAACATTGTCCATTGAACATTATAAAACTTAAAAAGCATTAAAGAAAACAAAACCGAATATTTTCCTTTCCTTCTCTCACTACACTTATTTGCCACCTTAGTCTTCTCCCACTATTCAACATCTTCATTCACTTATATAAAATGCTTTAAATGATTTTATCATTCACTGAGAGCAGATATACGAAAGAGAGACATACTATGTTTTTAAATATCAAGTAAGTTAAAAATCATTTAGTCATTCTTATTGTGGAATAGTCATCGAAATATATTAATGAATTAAAATTTTCTAAGGAGATGTACTCATAGTACCTTTTAATGTACCAATTTATTCAATATAGAATAATCAGTTGGGTGAAAATGATTCAAAATTCAGTGAAATCATGTGGTAATTTACATATGGAGAATAGAAATAAGGTTAGGTTTCTCACATCTTTCACAGTTAGTGTCAAAAATGAAAATCAGTGTACACCATTATACTATGTGGCCAATGTATTGCAAGATAGTGGATGGACTTGGGATCTAGAAAGGGCCCTGTCCTGGTTAGTTCACAGACTTTAAAATCATGTCATTTGATGATAGATCACTGATTTCTGTGGAAGTGCTTTCTTTCTTTTTCAGAACATTGTTTAATTGTTGATGTTGTGTTTGTGGGTCTGAGTGTTCTTGCATTATGTTCTGTGTTCATGCACATGAGCCATGTAAAGAAAGCCCAAAGAAGGCATCAGAAACCCTAGTGCTGGATTTATAAACAACTGTTATCCTACCCAATATGAGTGCTGTGAACTGCTCTTTCATCCCTTTAAGAGCAGCAAGGATCTTAACTGTATAGCCTTCTCTCATGCCCCTAAACTTTTGCATATTATGCCAGCAGGCTTTTAATGCATTATTTTAAAATTTCCTTTTAGTATGAACATTTTCAGTTTTATCCCAAACTGTAAAATTCTGGTTTTACACTAGACAATAGATACATAATTGACTTAAAGATTTCATGCATGTTTACAAATTAAGAAACAGGAACTTTAAATTCAATTAATAAAAGTTTAGTGATGCTTCTCAAATGAAAATATGCATAGTCTTCTCTTTTCTAATATTTCAGAAAAACATTTGCCTGTGTTTGTGTACATATTTACCTTAAACCCTTCAATGAACACTGGGGCCTCATTAACACCCAAATGGGATCCTGGCACTCTTCACCTCAACTCCAATCAATGCTTGCAGGTTAAAACTGTGAGACCTTGGAGCAACTTCTGAAGATGCTTTGTTGCCGTTTCTGGTGCTGCTCTGAGCCTGCACCTGAATTTCTTATCCACCCCAGTGATACTTGATTCTCACTGGTTTGTGCACATTTGCTTCAATGCCACAAGCATTAGCATTTATTGTTTTCTACTCATGGGCCCTCTCAGACATCTATAAAACTTCTTCATTTTCACCTACATATTTGTTAATTGGCATTTTCATGAGTGAAGCTTTCCATACAATTCCTATCCACAACTGCTACTGATTCCAACTCTCCTTGCTACCTTTCCAGTTTCTTTTTCTTATTGATCATTTTTTAAAAAACAATTTTGGCAGAGATTGCTTCACTAAGACAGTAACTCCAATGACTGTGGTACTATATTTTATCTTAATTATTCATGGTTGTATTCCCCATAATAATAATTGGTTAATAGCATTAACTCAATAAATTATAATAAAATATATGAAGTAGTTAAAGTTTATTAATAGCATATTTCGTAGATATAAATAAATATAATCTATTTTATTTTCCTGTATTGAATTTCTATTTAAATATATTTTTATTAAAAATTGTTTATTCATTTTATATATCAATTACAGATTCCCTTCTTCCATCCTCCTGCCCCTCCAGCCCCCTCCCCAAACAACCCCCCTTCCCTCCTTTCATGTGCAGTCAGTAGAGTCTGGTATGTTCAGTAGAGGCAGGTCCAAGCCCCGCCCTATGCCTCAAGGCTGTGTGAGGTGTCCCACCACAGATAGTGAGCTCCAAAAAGCCAGCTCATCCACCAGGGGTGGATCCTGATCCTACTGCCAGGGGCCCCTTAAGCAAATCATGCTACACAACTGTCTCACTTATGCTGTTTCATTAAGACGATTACTCCAATGACTGTAGTACTATTTTTATCTTAATTACTCATGGTTGTATTCCTCATAACAGTATTTGGTTAATAGCATTAACTCCATAAATTATACTAAAATATATGAAGTAGTTAAAATTTGTAAACAGCATATTTCATAGATATAAATAAGTACAATTCACTTGATTTTCTTGTGTTGAATTCTAAAGTATTCTCTTTGATTTAGTAGAAGCAGTTCTCAGCAAATAGATATAACTTTGTCCTAAGATTATGTCCTATTTCTTCTCCTGTTTGTATCCAACCCCAGACTGTACTCTTCAATTACCAGTTATCCACTTTATGTTGCTTTCTCTTTCCAAACACTATGGTGTTTAAAAGTAGAATTTAGTTAGCAGGAAAATTTAGAACAAAGTAAGTGTGATGAGATAAAAGAAAAGTCAGCACCCCAATGTATTTCTCATGTAAAATTTAGCAAACATCTAGATAACAGTTCTTATAACGTCCTGTAGAGCATGCAGGAAAGAGCATACAATGAAAAGCTATGTTAAGAATGTTACTATGATCTAGTATTGTTATGCTTCTATTGTAAAATTTTTGTCTGAGTTTATCATTTTCCATAATCACCTTGATAAAAGATACAGGGAAAAACAAAGTTCTAATATAATAATATATATTTTATAAATAATTGAATTATTTTATATGTAATTGAAATCCAAAGTTGGACAATAATGAAAACCTTTCCTTTTTTTCTGTCTAGTATGGAGTAGAAATTTTCTTTGGAAATGCTGGAGTGGATCCCTTGTATAGTCAATCAGTGATGGATGTGGTATTGGTGTGAATTGTCACACAGTTACAAGTGATTTTTTTATACTACTAGTTTAGTATTTACAACACTTTTACACATTTGTTCTTATACCCAAAAATAGCTGTATACACGTCAAACTCATCAAGGATCTTCTCTTTACAATGGATGGATACTGCTACTTAAAACTACAAACTAAGTGCAGAGTTATGGAGCCCAGTGCTGACAAACATATTTAACAAAACACACCCTAATTTAAGGTCCAGGGAACATGTGCAAAAGGAGCCAGAAATATTGTCAATGTCAGAGGATAAAGAATTTGCAATGAAATGTCTCTTCTAGTAATGTCAGAATCTAAACCCACAATGTATCTCCAGCATGATTTCCATACATGAACTGAACAAGGGTCAGATCAATGGAGATGCAAAAGTATATGAAGAAAAGCCCATGAGGCTTCAGTCCTATACAAAGAACTAAAGGCAACTGAGAAGAGTTGTGAATGGGAGATGTAGTCTTTCCCAGGGACGAGTACATCAATTGACCATTCAATGTCAAATAGTCAGCCCTGAAAACATACATAAAAGTAATATTGCATGGACCATTCAAGTTATGTTTGGGAATATATATGTATATTCATAATGTATATATATATATATATATATATATATATATATATATACACACATACAATACCAATAATGAAGAAGAGGCCATTAATTGGAAATTAGAGCAAGGAGGGTCTAAGAGGAATTGGAAAAAGGGAAGGAAAAATAGAAATGGTGAAATTTATAATAGTTTTAGTACAGATTTTTTAGTTTTATTTTATATGTATGGGTGTTTTATCTGCAAGTATCTCTGTGTTCCATTTGTGTGCCTAGCACCCACAAATGTCAAAGAAGGTGCTGAATCCCCTGGAACTGGTGTTATAGACAGTTGTAAACCACCCTGTGGGTGCTAGGAATCAAACACAGGTCCTCTGGAAAAGCGGTCTTAACAGGCCCCAGTATATATTTTCATATAATTAGTAACATTGCTTTGAAAATACTACACACACACACACACACACACACACACACACACACATACATATATATATATATAATTTAAATTTCTCAAAAAAGAGAAATTTCTTCTTTTCTTTCTAAAAAATGACTTAAAATGCCATGTCAGAATATTATCAAAGTCAGGAACATGGAAATTCAATAAACATGTCTTTGCAATTTATTTTCATGTTTCATATACTACCATGTAAATGTCATAACTCCTGTTGTATATGAGTTTTCTTAATGGGTAGTTTGTCCCACTAATTCTTCAAAGAAACTAGACATCCGTTATATTGAACTGAAAAGTATAACATTGTAAAGATATTCACTTTATATTCTTAAAATAAATAAAATTGAATTTTTTTCTTAAAAAAAGAAATGGTGCAATTATATTAGAATCTCAAAATAGAGTAAAAAATGAATAATTCACTTCCTAACTCTGATATCACATAGAATAGAATGAATGAAATTGTATCTCTCAACATTCTCTGTGTTTTTATTTGACTTCCTTGTACACTGTCAAGAGTTGGAAGATGTAGAAATATGTATACTTCTTTGAGAAGTCCCCTGAGAAAGAAATCCATCTAATTACCTCCCAATTTGAAAGCCATTGGGGAGTATTATATAGTTAATTTTCTTAATTCATTAATTCTATTCTTACTTTTATTCCAGATTACCTGAGATGGGTATATTCACTGTCTACTGTGTAGTATAAAATCATGGAAGAGATGAAGATGTTCTTGAAATCTGTGCACAGTACTGCTTATACTTGGAAATTTTGTCTAAATCTGTGGTAAAATGGATTCTGGCAGCATTAAATTTATCCTCAGAATAAATTTCATGTACCTTATGAAAGTATACTAATTGAAAGTGTATGTCTTTTGTAAAAATAGTTAAAAGCTACCAGTAATAGCTGGACTTTGATTAGAGTTGACAAGATCTGTTCTTGGAACCAAAAGGCTCTAACAAATAATGTGTTGCTCTGGCAAGTGGGAATACACAAATTTCAGATATGCTGTGGCATGTCGCACACACATGGAAATTAGCTTTCAAAGTGGTATGCCAACATCAATTTTCATACTTTTGTAATATCTCTAATCATAACCAATGGGGTTAGATGAAAACACCTGCTGTTCTTTCTGCTATTTGTTTGGAAAATTAGATTCAAAGTAGCATGACTAGTACATAACAGATACCCACCCTGGGATAATGTGTCCTCAAGTGTTCTTGCAATGTCAGCGGTTGGTGTAAACATAACATTCTTGAGAGACTAAAGACAATTTCAAATGAACACATTTGCATTACCTTTCTTAATAGGTTTTCTGACTCAAAAATCAAGTGAGATAATATGAGTTTTTATTTATGAAGTAGCTACCTGAAGAGAAATTCAGGAAGAGATTGAAGCCACAAAATATTTGCATGTGAAATACTTTTGATTCTATCATATCCTTTTTAGCTTAATGAATTTGAGTACTTCAGTTTTCAAATTTCTGTTAAATTATACAAACTCCAATTTTTCTACATGACTGTAAAAGTAGTCCTTTAACCTAAAGGTCAGAAAAGTCTTGTAAGATAATCCAAAATTTAAAAGATAATTATTTAGTTAAATTTAGGTACAGTTGGGAAAGTAGTGTCATTACTCCTAGTATTTAAGTTCTTCAAGCAAAATATTGTTGACCTTTTCAGCATAATTTCTTTGCAGAATCTGAAAAATAATTTTTTTCTGTACCATTGTATTGCATGTTACAGCCTACCATTTCATGTTATTTAATAATAATCACCTTCTAAGTTTTAAATGTATCTGTCATTCAACATTTATGTGAAAATAGCTGTGTAATTGTGTGCCATTATAAATGAAAAGCAATATTTATAACTTTTTATTATTTACTAAATTATTAGTACAATAAATAATTATTAAAAATCTGAGTGGCTGACTCCCCATGAGAAGCCTTACTTTCTTGTAGGAGGGAATGGAGGGTGGGTTGGAGGGGAAGGCTGAGGAGTGGGAGGAGGAAAGAGGGGGATCTGTGATTGGCATGTAAAATGAATAAAAAATTGCTTAATAAAAAAATTTGAGTGGATATGCTAGCTAAATCTTTATTCATTTTAAAACACATCTGTGTGAAATTGTCACACACAAATAGGAGTTATTTTATGGGGCCAGTTTCATTAAATAGTTTTACTCACATGTATTTCATTACACACATTACCTCCCCTTCCCACATTTTTAGTTGTATATTTTTTGGGCAAATCTTTGAAGTCATGTTATTTTATATTGCTGTGATATCTTGACAACATCTAATCTAGTGTTAAAGGTGCATTTTAACTTATGAAACCACACTTCATCGTCTTGACACAATAGAAATAATGGCAATTTATAGGCAAGGATTGCTTAATCTCATTAATATTCATTTGTCTTGTATAATCTAACAGAGTATTTTTTTCTTTCTTAACATTAAGGATTCTAACAGAGCATATGTGTTTTGTTAGATTGTTACACACTTTCAGACTTTTTTTCAGTGATGTTTCCTTTAGACTTTTCCTGTCATCTTACTCTTTGAAGAAATGCAATTAGTTTTGTAAAACTGCCCATTTGAAGGTCTAGGTTCTTAGATTCTTATGAATTCACTTGTTCCTTTGTTTCTAGCTAACAATGCAGAAAAGAGAAATTTACTGAGATCTGAGTACAAAGTATTTGGGAGAAGGGTTTGAAATTTTTATTAATGCTGCTGAATTCTTACAATTTATTTTAAATTAATATTGCTACTGTGTTGTCACTCATGTCATTTGAATGTAGACGAGATTACAGGGTATTGTTATGGAATATTATTTTTAGATGTGTTACATTTGTTTATGCCATGGAACATTTGTTTAATGATGCAAAGATGTGTTGCATTCTTGTATGTTGCATTTTTTTTAAGTCTGTGAAGCTGTATTACTTTGCCAGTCTAAAACATCTGACTGGTCTAATAAAGAACTGAATGTCCAATAGCAAGGCAGGAGAAAGGATACGTGGGACTGGTGGACAGAGAGAATGAAAGGGAGAAGGAGCAACAGAAGAAGGAGAGGCAGATGCTATGGGACCAGCCACCCGACCACACAGTCACACAGTCAGCCAGGGAGTAAGAGTGAATGGATGTTATACAGAAGTAAGAAATGGAAAAATCCCAGAGTCAAAAGTTAGATGGAATAATTCAAGTTTAGGAAAGCTGGCTAGAAACAAGCTAAGCTAAAGCTGGGCATTTATAAATAAGAATAACCCTCCATGTGTAATGATGTATTTGGGAGCTTGGTGGCAGTCACCCCAAAATAAACAAAAGAGTGAAAAACAACCAACAACAGGGAATGGAAAGGCTTAAGAGTTGGTGAAATTAAGGAAATAATGGTAAGCAGTTGGCTTAGGTTTTGGTAGAGAAGGTTACCCAAACTAAAGATAAATGAAATGCCATATTTATGAAGTAACCTAATTAAAACACAATATTTGAAAGTTTGAAGGGGGTTAACTTAAGGGGATGGATGATTTTCCTTTCAGAAGCAATATGGCATTAAATTAGAATCGTATTCATGGGTATGGATACTGTCCAGTGAACTGTGAGGGAGTGAATCTTAAACACAACAGGCTCTTGCCATGACTCTTGGTTGACAATCAGAGCTGGATAATAATTCTTTATTGCTGGAACAGGGATTGCAGAACATAGAGATAGCAAGCTGGAACTGGCCTCCAAGCCTCCTTCAGCTGGCCAGCTTTTTAATGCTAGGAGTGCAATAGAGGTTATAAAGGGAGAAAAATAAGAGAAAACATCAATGATCCTATGTTTATAAGCAAAACACATTTTTCTTTCTATGATAATTGATTAAGCACTCATAATCTCACAGCACAAGACACTTTTACATATGGGGAAGTGTTAAGCTAAATTATGACCCATTAACATTAAAATAGGGAGTCAACATTAAAATTGGGAGATGGCAACCCAACCCATCACCATTTTGCAAGGTACATCATGTTCTCAGTCAAGGTGAAAATTCTGTGCAATGAAATTATACATGGAACATGAGCGAATCAGGCAAACTGCCAAAACTGGAAACAAAGTGTCTGGAAAGGCCACAGAAAAGACTGGAGCTCTAGATCCCATTGCTCATAGCAGACAACTACTAATGTAATAACTACACACTTCAAGCTGCTACTTATAATTTGAGTACATGCAGAGCATTAAATTGCATAATAATATGAGCTCAAAGACAGAAGAATCTGTAAGTAACAAACCAAACAAAATTTAATAATAACAGACTAAAGTTTTACTCAACTAGGTGCATAGAATAAAAGAGGTTATGCATTTTTAAAAAGACGAAGATTCTGGATGGAGCTCAGTGCTAGAACACTTGACTAGAATAAGAGGAGTCCTGAGTTGGATTTTTAATCTAAATCACACTTCTTCAAAGTAAAACGGGATGAATCACACATTAAAGGAACATAAGATCAAGTCTTCATGAATGTCCTAAGACTTCCAAATCAGTTTCACAAATCTTTTATTGAAATGTAAATGTGGAAGCAAAAAAGCACACACAAACACACGCGTGCGCGTGCGCGCACACACACACACACACACAGACACACTATTTTGCTTTGTCCCTCAGAGTTGAAATATATGAAAATATAGACAAATTCTTAATGAGTTCAATTTTGGGAAACTTAGGTAAGCAAATTTAGTCAGTAAATGCCCATAAAGTTGTGCCATAAACAAAACATGATTTTAGATTGTATTGTATGGAGACACTGGGAATGGAAATATTAGAATATATGTTAAAGCTTTTTAAATTAAAAGTTCTTAGTAAACTACAAATTCATAATCATACAATATATATGATATAAAAGTAAAGCCAAGTTGTTCTAACATGTACAGGAGTATTACAAATGTAGACTATGTGTACTGAAATAAATAACAGTGATGGTCCATAAAGTAAAGCCTGGACACAATACAGATCACTGGAAATCAGTGGCAGAGGAACATTATGTGGAATCTCATGTATAAAGGTTGTCAGCATTGTAAGGCTTTTGATGATTATGTTTAACTCTCCAGATTCCCATGGATCCTCTTTATATGTACATCACACCAACTTCAACACTGATGAATCCTTCTCATTTGATTTTTTTTCTGCCATTATTTCCACTGTCTACTTAATACAGAGTCCTGAATCCATTTATTTGTTCATTCATGTGTAGAATACTAATATCTTAGACAGAAATATAGATACAAGCTCAGTAATAGGTTGAATAGTTTCTCTTGTTAAATTTATGCCCAGAAGTTCAGATTGTGACTTTATTTGTGAGAAGAATCTTGCATATTTGTTAAAGCACAGATGAGTTTGAACTGTATCAAGTAGACTCTGACTTTAAATATTTTTCTACTCATATGGCAGGTAACAGCAAATAAATATTCATGGGTAAGAAAGCCTCATAACATAAAAACATTGGATAAGGAAGCTGTCAGTGTTAAAGCACAAATTCTCAGCAACTTCTAGAAGTTTAAAAATGTTGAGAACTCAAATGTCTACTTTTAAAGACATACAATTTGTGACCATTACTTACCATAGGTCTTTATTAGAATTATGGAAATTCTGTTGCACAGACAGGTAAGTTATGTTTTGTGCTAATTACTGAATGCATGAAGATGTTCAGTCTGAAACAATGGCCTTCTCAAAATTAGATTCAATAAGGCACAATCAAGGGGTCACTTTGGAGACTCTTTCTATTAAGGCTGACAGTCACTGTTGGACCTGGGCTCGCTAGAACATTGTTCCTGAGAGCTCTCACTTACACATCTCATCTTCTCCTGACACTGAGTATATTCAGTATCCAGTAGCACAGTCCAGTGCAACAAGGCAACCACGGGCCAATAGTGACTTCTTTGAAACCACTCAACCCAGGGGTAAGAGGCTGACTTCTTCCTTATAATGATTTTAGTGTGCTCAAATAATGTTTAGCTGTCACCCTTAGTTTTCTCACCTGTGACAAAACCTAATAACACTTAAAACATCCACCTGTCCCTCTGCCGGATACCGCGTGAATGGAAGGCATAGGGAGTTAATACAAATATACTATTTTTCTTGGCTTGAGTCATAAAATGATGTGATTTGATTCAGGAGACTCATGTGCTCTATCAATATTAGAAAAGTATAATAGGCATACATATTAACTTTCAAGCAGCAAAACAAGTCAGAATTATGGACTTCATTTTAGCATTTACATTTTTTTTTTTTTACCATTCCATGTGCTTACTTTGTGCTACATAAGTATGTACTACTCATACTTAGTATTTCTCTTCATATGATCACAGTATACAATTATAAGCATTAATAATATAAATAGTAATAAATATAGGTAGTACTAAGTTTGACTTAAAAGCCCTCCTAAATTTTGGATGACATCAAGGATACGGTGTTTTCAGGCACAAAGGGACTAACACACATATTAACGTGCACAGATTGTGATAGCATGAACAAGGTATACACAGGTTTAAGCCAACTGCCTGTCGATTTTTCTTTTCTTGTTGTTTTTACTCTTTTTTTTTCACCTGTTTATTATCTAAAGAGAGAAAATAAGGCATGGAATTGAGTTAATGGGAAGGTGCCAATTATCTGGAAGGAGATGGGGGGAGGAAAAGCCATGAAGAGACTATATTATATAAAGAATTAAAAAGAAATGAACAACAAAACCTCTTAAATTATCAATTAAATCATTTGAATTTATTTTAAATAAAGAGCTATAACTTTGACAGATAGGAAAAATAAACACACACCACAAACAGAAACACATTTATCATTAAGTTCTCAGTGAAACTGAAAATTCTGAAATTACTGAAACTTCAATCTCACTATCCACTTCTAACCACTCTGCTTTAATTTTTAACTTACTTCCATAGCTTGGTTTAAATCACTTCCTTGTTTGGATGGTTACAAGAAGCTATCAAGCTTTGCTTATGTCCTGGCCTTACGTTAATGGGCACACTGAATAAAGAATCTTCGGTTCCCTTATTGCTTGCTCATTCTGAAGTCATTTAAAATATCTAGACACTATGTGTCTTCTACGCTCTTATATCCCTAAATGAACGTACATTTCAGAACCGGATGGAACAGCTTTTGTTGTCATTCTTGCTGTACATAGAAATTTACAAGATATGGAATCTGCTTAGTGAATATTTATTGACAGTGAAAATGACAACAGTGATACATTATGGCATTTAAATAAATCATTCCAATTTAAATCGTTGCAAAGCGCTTGAGAAGGCTCATTTATCTAGTCTATGCATTTAAGGACAGTTTTGGAGCACAAAACATCATATGTAACACTGTGGGTAGACAGATAAAATTGGCAGCATTTCATAACTTATCCTAAGAAACAGAGATGTGAAAGTTGATGTTGGAAGAAGAGGGGAGAGGGTAGTTGGTTCAGGCAATCACTGTACATTTTAATAAATTCAACTCTGCCTCAAAGGAAAGCCCAAATTAGTGTTTATATTTAACTAAAATCTTTGCAGATACACGCATAGTCTTCTTGAACATCATGAGAAAATATATTCCATAGAGTGTCATGAAGGTGACTAAGAAAATTAATTAGATCAGCATTCACAAAGTATCATGAGTCAGACAATCATGGAAATTAGAGCAGGATGGGACCTTGGAGATCACCTTGTTCAACACCTTCATTTGGCAGATGAGGAAATTGAAACCAGATTGGCAAGGATAATTTCCCAAGGTCGCACAGATAATTAGAAGTAGAACAAGGCCTCAGACATGAGTATTCAAAGTCCTAACTAGAGTCCTTTCAACTGAATAAAGGTCACACTGCTTCAAGGTTTAACAACTAAAATGGAATAAAGAGCTCAGTCATTAAGTGCAAAAAGTGAGTATGCTTATAAATACAGGTTATAAAACGTATCAACTTGTGGAGACTATATGTGCTGTACATCTATCTTTTTTATTTAATTTAAAATACTTTTATGAGATATCAACTTGGAGAGTACATCATACCTTTCATCTAATGATTATTAGCAACAAGATTTTGTTGAAAATGAAGAAAGCACAGTACTGTGACTGAGATAGCTAGTCAGAATACATAATTGATTTTCTGCACAGTTCATCCAATTATACCTCAAGGAATTTGCTATATTTCACAAAATGAATCTAATGTTGAAAAATAAAATAGCAATGGGATGAGAAGACAGACTCTAAAACTAGTTTTATAATATTTGTCTGTAACTCACTTTTTAGTATAGTATACAGCCAGTTAGCCAAAGGGCATCTTTTGTAATCTTTTTCTGCAGCTAAAATTACATAAGGATAAGTTAAGGTTTTGACATTGAAACGGGTCTAATGCATTCATCTTGGGACCATGTTTTCATAGAAAAGTAAAACTTCTAACTTTATGCTCTAAGAGTCATCTTTGTTCCCAAGACTTGTAACAACAGTGAGATAGAATGGGACTCCTCAACACTGGAACCCACTGAACAGCCTTGATGTCCTACTCATTCACAAGAGAGATACTTCTATTTGCACATGTTAGCATTTGAGTCCTTTTCTTGACATCTTAACATACACTCAACAAACAGCTGATGTCGATTGGCTGGGCAATTAAGTATTAACAAAAGACAAAGATATAAGCAGAATTGTATTCAATAGTAAGAATCTGACTGCATGCTGATAGCAATTATTCCAACTGAAGAACATATTATAACATATAACCATGCTTTTAATATTAATATTGTGCAAAATGCAGATTTAGTTTTATTAAACAAATACTTTGATTTGGCTGCATTTTGTGCTGCATTATTTCTTTACATTGGATCCATGGAACTTACTGCCAAATTATAAAGAGATCAATTCCATGATCTCTTATCAGAGACTGTGCCCAGACTTTCTTCTTTGTGCTCTGGTTACTTCCAAAGGGCATTCTGTTAGTGCCACACAGCTACCATCCTGAGACACATTTCTGTGGGCATATCTACATCCCCCCGTCAATATTAGAGGTTTCTTCCTCAACTGAGAGGTGAAACTCTGTCTCTACCTCTTCACCTTTTCTCAGATATCCATGTGAAGTGCCTATGCACCTTTATGCATTTGTTCAAATATTACCACTTCAGAGCGATTTTTCTACGCGAAAATAAATCTCTCAACCTCTGTAGGTGTTTCTTAAATTTTAATGCTATGTGAAATTGTTTCTGCACTTATTGCTTAGAGACCTACTTTTCCTTTCATTCTTTTAAAGTGTGCCTAAAACTTTAAGTAGTCCCAGGATTTTTCAAACTAGAACATAGGCACACTTTCTACCTTTATTAGATTTCTGAGATGGTGGTGTAACAGCTTAAACAGTTACTCTGACAATTATTACAAGAGTGATGCTTCTCTCACAAATGTGAAGGACTTAATTTGACTGTAAACAGTACTCATTTATATCTTAAATGTGTGAGTCATAACCTCAGTCAATCTTGGTATTATGTATATTATTGTATAAATGAAAATGTGAATTATTAAATTACATCTTTACAAGTGGAATAATTAAGATATTAACTGACACATTAAATACTACTTCAAAATATTTATTATTAATCCTGAGATAAATGGGTAATAATATTTTTGAAATTATTCTAATTATATCTTATTTACATATGTTAATTATTAATTGTGATTTTATAAATATAACATAGTTTGACCATATTCATTCCTATAATTATCATGTTTTTCATGAAAGGAAACATCAATTTATTCTCTTGTTTTTCTCCTAAGTTAACTCTCTTTATGCTCAACAAAATATCTATATGCTCAACAAACTGTGAAAATGTAAACTATTTTAAAGTATTTTGCATTATCTGCTTATACAAAATGCAATAATTAAAAATACTTAATAGAATAGAATCATAGTGTGGGCTTTTTCTTAGAGTAACTCTAAGTGTTAATTTTATCAACATATGTTTGTTTTCATCCTTTTTCACCTTTACAACTCTAAATGCACTAGTTTGCCAAATTACATTAGTTTTGTTTTGTTTCCCCCACAATTTTGTGATTGATTGAATAACTGGTTATTACAGGCATTGGAGGAACCTTCACTGTGGCCAAATGAATTTCCATAATAATTAAAGCATAATAAAATTCATTCATATCAAGTCTTAAAAAAAGATAGAAATGAGTGCAAAATTCATTCTTGTATTGTGAGCCCCTGAAATAAGGGAAGACTGCGAAGGAAAGACAGAGTACCTACTTCCCTGGTACTATATTACAGAGTCCGTGGTAAATGATTTCTTACAGATGGATGGAGTGGAATCACCTTTATGGTATCTGTGAAACAATAGAGTAAAATTGTCTACTATTTCAACATGTAGTTTTAAAACCAGTAGACTGGGATAATTGCTAGAGGCAATTAATGGACCCCTCAATTATTTGGTCCAAAAATGACACACACACTAGTGCTGTCCTCAGTACACACCATAAAAACAGATTATAGTCCCGCATACCTTTTGTGGAATGTAAAAAAAAAAATTAGAGAATGTAAACATGGATACTCAGTATTAAAGTTCCTAATAATAAAATTCATAAATTAGTTGCTTTGGTTTTTTCCTATAGAAAGCCAGACATATATATGTGTGTGTGTGTGTGTGTATGTATACGTATGTATATGTATATATGTATGTGTATGTATATATTATATATAATATATTTATATATGTATAAAATTTTATATTAATTTAGTTTCACATATCAGCCACGGATTCCCCCGTCCTTCCTCCTCCCACTCCCTAGCCCTACCCCCAATCCACCTTCCCAATTCCCACCTCTTCCAAGGCAAGGTCTCCCCTGGGGAGTTAGGCCAGCCTGGTAGACTCAGCCAAGGCAGGTCCAGTCCCCTCCTTCCTACACTAAGGCTGAGCAAAGTGTCCCAGCATAGGCCCCAGGCTCCAAAAAGCTAGCCCATGCACCAAGGATAGGTCCAGGCTCCACTGCCTAGGGGCTTCCCAAACAGTTCAAGCCAATAAACTGTCCCACTTATCCAGAGGGTCCAGCCAATTCCATGGGGGCTCCTAAGCCATTGGTTCACAGTTCATGCATTTCCACTAGTTTGGCTATTTGTCCCTGTGCTTTTTCCAATCATAGCCTCAATATCTCTCCCTCATACAATTCCTCCTCTCTCTCACTGATTGGGTTCCTGGAGCTCCATCTGGGGCTCAGCTGTGGATCTCTGCATCCACTTCCATCAGACACTGGATGAGAGTTCTGTTATGACAGCCAGGGTGTTCAGCCTTCCAACCACCAGAGCAGGTCAGCTCAGGCACTCTCTTGACCATTGCCAGTAGTCTACAATGGAGGTATCTTTGTGGATTTCTGGGGACCTCTCTAGCACTCTGCCTCTTTCTATTCCCTGGAGTCATTCATCATGATATCTCCCTCCTTGTTCTCCCACTCTGGTACTGATCCAGCTGGTCCTGCTCCCCTCTGAAGATAGCTTATGTTGGAGAGGATGTGGAGCAAGGGGAACATTCCTCCACTGTTGGTGGGAATGCAAAATTGTACAGCCACTTTAGAAATCAATATGGCGTCTTCTTAGAAAATTGGGAATCCATCTTCTTCAAGACCCAGTTATAGCACTCTTGGGCATATACCCAAGGAATGCTCAATCATATCACAAGAACACAGGCTCAACTATGTTCATAGCAGCATTATTTATAATAGCCAGAACTTGGAAACAACCTAGATGCCCTTCAACTGGAGAACGGATAAAGAAAATGTGGTACATATACACAATGGAGTACTACTCAGCAGAGAAAAACAATGACATCATGATGTTTGCAGGCAAATGGATGGAACTAGAAAAGATCATCCTGAGTGAGGTAACCCAGACTCAGGAAGACAAACATGGTATGTACTCACTCATAAGTGGATAATAGATGTAAAGCAAAGGATAACCAGAGTGCAACTCACAACTCCAGGTAGGCTACTTAGTAAAGAGGACCATGAGAAAGACACAGGGATTGCCCAAAGACAGAGAAATGGATGAGATCTACATGAGCAAACTGGATGTAGTAATGGGCAAGGGTCGGGGGAAAGAAAGCCAGAACTTCAAAAGAAAATTTTTATTTGGTTTTGGAAAAAAATCTTACTTCATAATGAGAATATGCACACACACACACACACACACACACACACACACACACACACACAAGAATAACACTGGTTATTTACCCAGAAAGAATGAAGTTATTTCTCTAAAATTTCAAATGATTTTAATCACATTATTGTCTGGTTTATCAGCATTATTTTCTTCTATAATTTTTATAAGGAAACTGTTGTATTAGGTACTGCTAACTTAATTGTATTTGTCAAAGTCTGTTTCCTAAATCTTAGTACTGATAAACTGATTCAAGCAGCGCAAGCAGACAGAAATAGATTAACGAATAAAATTTATCATTCTCTATTAAATTTACAGTTTTAAATAGCTATGGCACTATCTGTTTACTAGAAGGGAAGTCTTCTAGTTATGTTAAAAATAATGGTGAAATGTGATACAATTTTCATGCAATATCCACCATCTGTAAACAAAACCTGTTCTTAGCACTTACTATTCCTTGTTATTTACTACAGTTAAATTCAATTAAAAATAACAACAAAAAATGGGATAGTTTTTCTCATACCAGAGGAGTTCGGAGAAATAGGAAAAACAATATGCCCTAAAAATCAACTTTCTCATACATGTGATAAGTGGTTATTGGACCAAACATACATTAAATATAATTAGTGCTTGGAAAACCTTCACAGTGACCACTTATTACCAAGGCTCGACAAATGCTGTATAAATGAAATCTTTTTGCCACAATGAATTCTACAGTAGCAAGTACAACATTTAAAATAATCTATTTTTTTTTTATGTCTCCGAGTATGGTTTCATGAGAAGAGGCAGCTGAAATGTCTGATTTCACTGACCAAGCCTGCCATGCTTCTACAGAACAGATGGAACAGAATTTTCACTGTGACTTTACTTATACACACTCCAATTTCAGCCAAAAAACACAGAAAAAAGCTTCAGTTTTGTTTGGTAGTTCCATTTCCTGAAAGCCACTCCTTTATTGTCACCATAGAAGGATGGCATCTTATTAGGCACACAAGTGTGCACAGGCGATAACAAATCTCTCCCCTTTTCTTCTTTCTTCCAGACATTTTCCTCTGCATAAACTAATTCTGAAATTAATCTAGCATAGCTAGTAATTTGAAAACAACACATAAGTGTCTTTTCAAAGTCAAATGATAGTAATTTTATTGTCTAGTAGATGAAGAGTACATGGAGAGGCATATTTTTAACCATAAACGTTGAAATAAGTATAGAACCATAATTTTAGTTTGCACTGCTACATTATTCATTGGTTTGGGGGATACTTGTAATTCATGCAGTAGATAATTACAGCATTATGTTCTTTTAAATGGCATCAAAAATCCAGGTGCAGTTTCTCAAAACTGATGACAATAAGCCAATCTGTATGTAGAATAGTCTGTCTATTGTGAAGTATGAGCATGATATTGACATACATGATTGACACTTTTAAACTGAATATATTAACAATCAACAGGTTGTTTGTAAGTAACTATCTAGCAGCATCCCTGATGTTGTTAGTGTTTCCCCCCAAGAGTCACAGGGAATTTTTAAAATCACATTAATTTTATGCTTAACAATAAATGACAGTGAAAATTGTATACATACATTGGAAATCTGAAGTCTATGTGGAATTAGAAAAAAAGATGATCTTTGTATGGATAAAACAGCCATGATTTATTTTAAAACATCATGAATTTATTTTCAATTAAAAAAGAAAGAAAACAAAATAAAAGAGTTTCAAACCAGTGGAAAAACAAAACAAAGCAAACAAAATAAAAAAGCATTATGTGTTGTGGGCACAGAGGTCCTTGTACAGAAGCACTAAGAATGCCAGGAACATTAATTACACATGGATGTCTCCTCAATAGGGGACATAAAATAAAATACCTGTATTCCATCCAGGAAGCTGAGAATGGAGATTTTTAAAGACCTGGTGACCTTTTTGTCATCTGAGAAGAAAGATCTCACCCTAATTCCCCAGAATGATTATGGCAGACTCTTCTCTCTCTAGACTATTACCCATCCTTAGGGTCAGGAGTATTTTATGGTCTGCTGACTCTGTGTTATTGGTCAGAGACCCCACTAGATTCTCAGCCTTTTAACTACTGAACCCACCCTCATGGTTACATGTCCTCTGTAAAACAGTCTCTGTATAGTCACACCTAAGCTTTATTGTGCACCTGGAATTGGACTGATTGGTTTGCTGTTGCCTGGAAACCTTTCCCCACATTCTACTGTGTTTTAAATTGCTGATGATGAACCACCTGGCATTAGACTCCACAAAATCTGATTCAGGTTGATGAAGTCAATATGCGCTGGGTTTTCACTTTTGTCTCTTTGCTGGGTTCACTTCCCTGCTTGAATACCTGCAGAGACCCCCTCAATCACACTGAACAAAAGTCATTCTTTAGAAAAGTACTTTAAGATGAAGTTTCTATTCCAAGATTTATGCTTAGAGATAAATAGTTTTGCAAGAAAGGAAAATTGAAATAATAGGGGGATGTGTGACCAGGAAGAACTGGGAAAACATATCTCAATACCAATTTGGCTTCTGTCTTTGCAGTTTCTTTCTTTATTTTATCTTTTATTTTATAGCTTTAGATTTGTTTATCTCTCTGACTTGCAAGTTTTCTGAGTGAATAAGAGAGTTGCCAGATTTAGAATTTTGATGAAACATGTGAGTTTTCCCTTAAAGACAAAGGCAATCAACTTTTTTTCTTCCTTCAGTCTCTCTCTGCTAGTATGTCCCGCCTTCATGTTTCTCAATGAGCACTCAAGACTTTACAACTGATATAAAATCTTCATGCTTTGATTTTTTTTTATTTGCTTACTTCAAATTAACTGTTCCATAAAAACATTTCGGTCTCCTTCATTTAAGGTAGCTAGTTGACTAGAGTTTGAGTCCTTGAACATGCTGAGCTGGTCTCATTAACCAAGCTTTATCTTGTCAAAGCAGGAGAACTTGCTGTCTGGGAATAGGTCCAGACAAAATAGGTCAAGTGTCCTGGTGACTCCTGCCCACATTTTCCTAAAAGCTATGTTTGTTAAGCACTTACTTTATCTGGAACCTATTTAAAGCATTGTTATTTCATCACAATTTTCTTAACGCTATACTTGTCACACATTTCACAGTACCACCAAGAAGTAAGTAGCTTTACAGCTGGGAAGTGCACATCTCAGTCAGTTTTGTAGCTAATGGTGGTCATTGGTAGATTACTGATAGTGTAATGTGACAGGAAGAGAAAGCTACTATTTGGAAGTCTCCAAAAACAGGTGATCTTTCCAATGTTGCCACATTTTATTTATAAGATGTTGTTGCCCCAGATGCAAAACCATCACTTAGCATTGCTTAGTGATTACATTAAACAAAAGTACAAGAATTAAGAATTAAAAGCTCAAGAATATGGTGTGATTTCTTATCCCTAATTACCTGTACCATGATTTCTTTTACCACCATCAGAGAACTAATCCTAACTCTTTATTTTACTCTTTATATCACATAGAAATTGTTGAGCATGAAGTCTTTCTTGGAGGAGACAGATTTTCTTTAGAAGTCATGAAGTATGGGGGAGCATCATCTCTGACAAGGATAAGATGGTGACAGGGACTCTGTTCTGAGACTAAGTCTTACAAAGCTTCGTCCTTTTCTCACTCTCATCTTGGGCATATGCTGGGGTGGAGGACAACTTTCATGACATTAAGATATTTAAAGATTTGGACAGTTCCACCTGCCAGAGATCCCTGAACTCCAGCCACTGTTATTGGAGTCCAGCCAGGGAGGAAGTTGTTTTCTTCCAGTTGGGTCACTGTTTTACATCTGCAGTTGGGCTGACAGTTTAGCGGCAAATCCATAAAAATATGCAGCCGACCTTCTCCAAAATATTTTTTTTTCTTATATGAAGATACATTTTACGATAATTTATACATTTATAACTAATTACTTTATAGTTTATTATTGTGGGAATTTCTTGTTAGAGGATTTTACTTGACAAGAGAAATTAACATTTTTAAGATGATAACATTTTAAAGAATTTATTTACATATTAATAAATAATTAGTAAATTAGTTAAGAAACACCTACTATACGTTTTTTAAAGGAAACAATTAAGATTAATGTTCTTATACTTATCTGTTTAGTCTGTAAGAATAAGAAACAAAACAGATTATCTTCTGTTTTCATATAAAACATTCCAGTGATATTATTGTACATTGAAATCATATTGACAGTAATTTACACAAAATATCCAAACATTATTTTTTCAATTTCCTTTACTTGTTTTGTTTTAAATGTTTAATGCATCTGACTTAAAAAAGTTTTTAAAATGTTGAACTCATTATCAATTTATTTAAAACTTTAACAAATCTCAAAATAATTACTTAAGCAAGTCCCCAATTGTTTTGGATACATGTTCAGCTCCTAGCACTTACTGACCTGTTCAAAAAGTGAGATTCCTGCCTTTTCTTTTCTCATTAGTGAGGTAGTGGCTATTCATTTTACATAATGTACTTTGCATTAGTTTGCTAGATTTCCTTGCCTTCTACAAGTATCTCCATTCAATTCAATATTTAATTCTGTAACAAATTTTTTTATCATGATTATGTAATTGAATATTTATATTAAATAAAACTTATATACTTCTTTGTTTTGCTTTGGATTTTCTCTTCTTTCCTTTTTGACAGTGTCATACTATAAAGTATTGGTGAGCCTCTACCTCATTATGTTGACCATCTTGGCATCAAACTCATGGAGACCACCTGCCTTTGCCTTCTTTTTGATGAAATTAAAGTCATGTGCATTGTGTTTATCTACTTTACATTTTTAACATATTCAACTGTCATCCATTTTATTTTCTCTATAAACAGGTTAAATCTCAAATATATTACAAACATTCTATACTTTTAGAGAAATCATTTTTCTTTGATCAACATTTATTCATGAGTAATTATTAAGTGAGAGCATTCCAAAACATTAGAAAGTCTTTAAGTGAAGTATGCATGAATTAATATTGCTCACCAGTGATTAAACACTTGCTATATAGTGGGCATTTGTTAATTACTTGAAATATAACAACCTATTTAATTTAAATACCATGAATAAATTAAATGAATTTAGTTATGATTTTGTTGGTAGGCCTTCTAATATGTGAATAGGTTTGTATAACTTTTCCATTAATTATAGAATTAGACATAAATAAATAAACTGTGATATAGCATAGCTATGTATCCTGCCCACAATTCTGCCACAAATGATGACAGCATCATTATTTGAGCTGAGATCTTTAAGGGTTTTTTTTTTTAAATCTAATTTTTAGCTTTCCCAGAAAGAATTTGCATGGGAAAAGGCAAATGTGAAATTCTGAAAGTCGATTCGCCTTTAAAAAGTTGATAAGAAGAGTACAAGAAACATGTATTTTACATAAACACAGTTGACAAGTTTGCAGCTTTGAAAAATAAATATTTAGATTATTATTTTAAGGGAAATTTGATATAATCCAAAACTGAAGAGAAGGAGATAAATACAGCTGGAGAGATGGCATTTACTGAGGTAAGATCTCTAGAATCAGATCTGAGGAGGAAGACATAGGTTTTAAAACACTGTAGGTCTATTTGTCCTCTCTCTCTCTCTCTCTCTCTCTCTCTCTCTCTTCTCTCTCTCTCTCTCTGTGTGTGTGTGTGTGTGTGTGTGTGTACAAATGTTGTAAATATGAGCAAAGTTTAAACACCTAGAAACAAAACATGAGATGTTAGAAATAAGAGGGATCTGTGTATTAAAATACAAGCACATAAAGTCATGTGAATAAGAAAAGGGGCCTTTATCTCAGAAGAGCTGGAAGAGGGTGAGTAAATATGATCAAAAGAAGTTGTAAGAACCTCTCACTGAACTAAGTTTAAAATGTGTGTGGTGTTTGGAAGCCTACTGGACACATGCATTCATCTTTACTTTCCTTCTTGACTGTGGATTCAGTTTGATCTGCCACACTGACTTCCTGGTACTTTATGTTCCTGACATGATGGGTTGATTATATCCTCCCCAAACCTTCAATACTCTGTTGTGTGATGATTATTTTTTTCATGATGAGAGAGTGAAAGCCACAGTATACTGTTTTGAAGATTGATAGAAGAGAATGAGTGTATTGTAGAAAAGAGTGAGTGTATTGTAGAAAAGAGTGAGTATATGGTAGAAAGGCATGAATATTTGTTAAATTTATTATATAACTGAATTTCCAAACACGTGTGTCTGTGTACATAATATTTACTATATAGCCACTATAATTCTTATCTTCTATCATTCATCAATTAAATTTCTTCACTAATTCCATCCAACTATTTCCCTCAATGCAGATACATACATAGGACTTACATAACACTTGAAATGGAAGTCTCATTGTCTTTCCACTTAAACCTCCCTCCTAGGATGAAAAGGTAGGACAAATACAGTGGTGAAGGGAAGGATAGCTAACACTAATGATGTTTGAAAAATAAATATGGAAATCTACTATTGCCATTGCTCTTGTTTACTAGATCTTTGCCATAAGATTCTATTGATGAAAACAGTGCTTTGGTTTTAGTACATCAAGAAATCAGGTTAGTAGTAACTAGGAAGTTTACATAAGGCACACAAGGAAAAAAAATATATATATTATGTTCTAATTATAGGATGAATTCAGAAAGTAAATTTGTTACATTGTTATTCAGAGGAGAGTCAGGAAAAATTACAATGAAATGAATGAACATTATAAATGAGTTTCTAACAAATCAGAGGAGGAAACTAGATTTAAAAAATTGGGAAGAGAATAGCTATTCTATAAAAACTTAAATATTATCCAAATTTTCTACATTATTGAATACATTTTATTTTCATTGTCAACTATATGTTTACCTAAATATTAAGCATTATAACAATAAAACAAGTATCTCTGATAACATAATGAGGATTATGTGCTCATTGTTGACAAACACTTGGGTCATCTAGCATTCAAATGCAATTAATCTGGAATTCCTGCTAGTGCAGGCTTACTGAGCATGCTGTAAAATGTGTGGAGGAGAGTTATTTTACGTATATGAATCCATTATTAAGTAATAAAGCACTTGAAAACATAAAACTCTATGGTAAGCTTTTAGTTAATTTTATTTACACAAATCAGAACTTTGGCCACATACAATTTTGACATTTTCTCCACATCACAACAAGCCTTTTGTAAGGTAAAATGCTGAAATGAGAGCTGAAGGATATGTTTTCTAACTTTGTGAAATGAAGTGAGCTGTATTTCAAAACAAGGCTTAAATACTGAACTAGTCATGCAATTTGAGGATAACAAAATTTGCATTCTGTTGTTTCATTCATCAAAAGTACTGGTGGCCTCTTTACTCACATAGTGTAACCCTATTCATATCAACAGCTTAAGACACTCCAGTTTGCCAAGATTCACAGGTGCTGCTGGCAGAGAATGTCCCAATAGACTGCCACTCCTGCCTTGCAGAAAAGAACAAATCCCTATTCACAAGAGAGGAAAAAACTTACAACAGGGAGTCTATTTTTTTTAAATATTTGAATCCAATTCAATCTGGAATTTGAGCAGTTGTACCTCCTTGTAAAAACAGGTGCGGAATGATACACTGACTCCCTTGTAAATATCTGTGAAAGAATCTATCCCTGTGGCGTTTTAATGCCGTGTTCTATTTTGTGAGAGCTGCTGTTCTTATATCTTCCAAATGAAATTAATCAACTTTTGCCAACTCTACACTATTTACTCTACTAATGAAAATATCAAGTTGCAGGTTATTGTCACTTTAAATTTTAGACACTAAAATACTAATACATTTAGTGATTTTGGTTATTCTTAATTATTAAAAAAAAACTTCCAAAGTTTATCAATGTCGTGATTCTCAGTTATTTTCAAGATGAAGATGATTTAATATCCAGGGTTTAAAACTATGCCCATCCACCTGTATGTACTTCATGACCTTGACAGTAGGTTAGAATAAAACTTTATGTGTAAGATATATTTTAAAAGTACAAAAAAACTAATAAAGAATTCTATAAAATGGAGAAATTATAAAAACACTCTTCTCAGAATAAATTGTGGGAAATATCCTTTCCAGCTCTTACACTAGAAAAGATATTTTATGAATCTAGTGACTTACCCACCAAAGAATACTGTCAATCAATTAAAAGTGAATTAAGTTGAAGGACATCTTCAAAGTGCATTATGAAGAAACTGAAATGAAAAGCCACACTCTCACTGACCATGTTTACAATTAATACCTCTGAGGAAATACTTGCGTTACAATATGAAAAAATATGAAAGTATATAATTTGAGAAAAATTTAATAAAACATTCAAACAGACTGTACTCAAATCGATAAATTAAACATTGATAAGCATCTGAAATGGTATTTTTACCTCATTGGTTATAGGTGGACATTTTTTAGTACCCTAAATCTAGAAAGTATAAAGCCTCTGAGAATTTTGATGTTATATTGACGTTATAGGAGCTAAGAAGATTGCTATATATATATAGCAATATATATAGCAATATATCACATATATGAAAGAGCAGGCCTCCCATGTATATCAACCAAAAATGACATAACAAGTTACAATAAGATGAGACACATGCCCTCTTAGCAAGGCTGGACAATGTAATCCAGTGGGAGGAAAGGGGTCCCAAAAGCAGGCAAAAGTGTCAGAAGACAGACCATGCTCCCACTGTTAGGAGTTCCACAATATCACCAAGCTACACAACCATAACATATATACAGATAACTATTATATAAAGTCAGACCCATGCAGACTCCCATATTGTTGCTTCAATCTCTGTGAGCCCCTGTGAGCCTTGCTTAGTTAATCCTATGTGCCATGTTCCTGTGGTGTCATTAACTTCTCTGGTTCCTATCTGTTTTTCCCCTCTCCATCAGGATTCCCAAAGCTCCACCAAGTGGCTGTATATATGTGTATTTGCTTCTGTCAGTTGCTGGATGAAGCCCCTGTGATTGCAATTATGTTAGGCTCTTGTCTACGAGTACTGCAGAGTATAATTAGGAATCATTTCCTTGGCTGTTTGTGGATGAGGGGAGGCTTCCTCTTGTGGTTTGGGTTTCCAGTTGGAACAATCCTATGGATTTTTCATCTGATGAGCATGAAGTGTCCTCCTCCACCCCTTTTGCTTTGAAGTCTATTTTCTTAGATGTCAGAGTACCACCTTGTTTCTTGTAAACTACTATACCTACAGATCAAAATACCTCACTATATACGGTAAGTCCTAGAATAAATTCTTATGGACGTTTTCAACATAAACTAATGAAAAATGCCTTCAGAGATAATTATATTTAATTTGGCTTAAACATACATAATGCTTTCATGTAACAAAGCATATTTTAATTTATTCATATATAATTTTATAGTTTTCAAGTCAAAATTTTCCCTTTTATCGTCCCACTGATTTTTCTCCCTACTCTAATTTTTAACGTTTTTGGTGTGCCATCACATTCCTCGAAGGAAAAGTTAGATACAAGGTTACCATACATAGTTAATTGGTTTGTTTTCTGGGGGCTTTGTATATTTACATTACTTGCTATTCTTACAGGCTCCCCTCTTCTGGTCCTCCTACAGCTGAAAGATAAGATTTCATGGAGTTGAACTATGGTCCAGGAAACAGAACTAGCTGGCCTGCCCTGAGTTACTGCAATACAAAGAGAGAAAAGCCTGGGCCTATAATTAACAAATGCTCTGGTTCTCCATCTTAGAACTGCATCTGTGGGATGCTGCCACTGCACTGTACACCTTAGGTCTTCCCCCTAGTACCTATAAACACAATAGAGGAGATAGAACAATGTGCAGTTTCTAGAAACTCCTTATTGAATTAAGGATATCTGAAATTAATTAGTTAAAAATAATTGACAGTGAAATAGAAACAACCTATATAATTATTGAACATCAAGTTTAATTTGTGTTTCCTCTTTTTCATCTGTTCCTCACCTCTGCCTTCCCCTTCCCTCACTCCTTTAACGTCACTCCTTACAACTTGCTTACCTCTTTGTTCCTCTTCTTTCTACATCTTTCCATCCCTCTCTTGCTTCCACACACTCTCTATCAAATATCTGTTCTCTTCTTCTGGGAATTCTGTTATGTAATTTATATATTGGTTTCCTTTCCCACATGCTCTTAATAAATTATGTAAGTTTAATTTCCTGCATTCTTTATTATACCACCAGTCTCTTATATTTGTGTGTGTGTGTGTGTGTGTGTGTGTGTGTGTGTGTGTGTGTATGATTTTTAGAGTCATTCATTAATGTCTGTACTTTTCTGTATGTATGTATTTGTACCAAAATATGTACTTAGTGACCACAGAATTAAAAAAAAAAGTTATTGAATGCTCCAGAATTAGAGCTATGGACAGCCTAAAGCCATCATGTGGGCCCTGAGAACCAAAACCAGGTCCTCAGAAAGAGCAATGGCAGTTTTTAACCCCTGAGCTATTTATCTCATATCCTTATTTAGATTAGCCATTTCACTCACTTTTTTTTTCTGTGATAGACAACTGCATTTACTTTTGTTTTAATCTCGGTAATTTTTAATACCTACCAATACATTTTTATTTCCTTCTTTTTTATTTCATGATCCAATTATTGTTCATAAACGGAACACAATGTCAAAGTTCTTTGAGACGTGGGTTTACCATGACTGTTCAGGGTAGCTACAGCTCTGAGTCCATAGACATATCCTTAGAGCAGTGATACCACCCAAGTTTGGCATTCTCTTATGTTAGGAAAAACACATAAAGTGTTTGGAACAGTGTTTGACACAGTCTGTGCTTAACACACACTAGTTAATATCTAACAAGACAGTTCTCAGTAGGGTGTCTGCTCCAAAATTGTTACCTTTTATATAGGGTTGTTGTGGCAGTACATCAAGGGATACTCTTGATTGCAATAACTGTTCCCTCCATCTGTTATATAAGCAGATGTGACAGTTATATGCTGATCAATTTTTCCTTCATTCCTGCTTGTTTTACATAATATGTTTTTCATAAAAAATCTGTACTTATTTCTTCTTGTGATTTTTTTTTAGTAACTCTATACAGCAAAAATAATTCCAGTAGTTGTCGTATAAAATGAATTGTGTTACATCACAGTCATAAATTGTTATTAATCTTTTAAATATAGTTTACTGGCACATATAAAATTGTGTATAGATTGAGCATAATACAGTGAGTGTGTTTGAATATGTCTTGTATGTATGTGTGTGTATGTGTATACATGTATATACAAATATATACCTTAACTTTGATAGGCTTTCCTTTTATTTGTACTCTTAATTTTCAATCCATTTGTAGCAAACTTTCCTATTTGTGTAAACTAATTTTATTATAGTTCAATAAAAGATTTTACCTCAGACTTGTTCCATTTTTCCCTATGAGAAAGCTACATGAAATCTTCCTGCTTTTTCTCAATAGAATACCAAACAAGCTGACCTTCATTTTCTCTGTGTTCCTTTGCTATATTGACGTTCTTTTTTGCTTTCTGATGTGCTTCTAGATGGGGAGAAGGAGAATTTTTCATTTAAATTGACATTGATATTTGAATGTATTCATTCTCTTTATAACTTGTGTTTGCCATCTTAATCAAGTTCTTCAAAGACACTTTCCTAGTTTTAGCTCTTTATGGTACTATATATCTTGGTAATATTTCATTTTTACTTTCTTGATTCACAGAGCCATTTGGTTTTAGAAAATAGTTTCTTGGTTTAATACTTAGAGATGAAAAATTGATTTTCTCATATACCATGTTAATAATGTACTGTGTACATATACACACAAGAAATTAATTAATATTTTTTCATGTATTTATCGTCTCATGAGGATGGAAAATATCATATAAAAATAGGGGAATCCCTGTGTTTCTAAATAGAATTGGCAAATGAGCATTTGTCTAAATATAAAGTGCCTCAATAGAGATTCCTCAGAGCATTGATCTTGTTTGATATGAAATAGCACTGTTTGAAAAACTTATCTATGTTTATTTTAAGTACAAATTAGGATTAATTCCTACTGTTGCTATAATTTAGATCAGTGGTCATGACCCCCTTAAGGGTAGCATATAAGATATCTTACATATCAGATATTTCCATTTTGATTTAAAACAGTAGCAAAATTACAATTATGAAGTAACAACAAAATAATTTTATGGTTGTGGGTCACCAAAATATTAGGAACTCTGTTAAAGTGTCACAGCATTAGGAAGGTTGAGAACCACGGATAGCATAAAAAAATTTTGAGAAATAATTTTTATCAATAAAATTGTCTAGTGACATTTTCATTTATTACATAGAGATTGCTAATACTATTTATATGAGATCTAAGTATATTTTGTAAAGTAGGAAAAAGACAGTAATGTATTTTGTAAGAATTAGAGATGCAAATTCTTCTGTTTGTAATTGTAAAATGTGTTAATGAAGTTCTTGTTTCTGCTTAGTTTGTATTCTCTCTGAGGATTAAAAAATATGAATGAAAATTAGTAATTCCACAGAATGTCTAGATGGAATTATGAAAGAAAAAGAAAACAGACAAAATGGGTTTTAATATGGATCAGCATTAAAACTGCAATAGTGTACTGGGTTTGTGAAGATGTGGGTAGTAATCACTGTATTCGTCTGTGAAGGGAATGTCTGTGTTTGGTGGAAGTGTGTTACAACTGTAGCTAATTGCAAAAGTTGTATGTAAAAAAAGTGTTAGACCATGATTCTCTAAGTGTATTATTTCAGGAAGTAAGCATGCTTTGGGGAATAATCTTTATTCTGTAAGTTTCTTATTTAAATAATATTACATTTATTTTTTTATCCTAAAGTGACAGACAGGATGCAGTGCTTGGCAGACATACATTATTGGTTTTAAAGAAGAGTTTTTAAATAATTATTTGCCCCCAACTCTTTACCATAAAACTTTATCATAACTTTTTCAAAAATGCAACAGGTAAGGAAAGCATCAGCATTTTCAAACCTTCCATGGACTATAGTCATGTTAAGTTTTCTAGGTATACATAGATATAATTCAGGTAGGTAGGTAATCTTCAAACACTTCAAAGATGTACAGAATATGGCATTTTAAGTGTTTTAAAAACTTAGACTTTCTGGACAGTGAGACATGTCTGCTCCTGGCAGCACCTCTGAAACTGCAGGTGAGTCACTCCAGTTAAATGTTTTCCTTTATCAGAGTTGCCATGGCCATGGTGTCTCTTCACAGCAATAGAAACCCTAGCCAAGGAAATAGTCTTGATTGTTTTGGTTAAAGATTATGAAGAAATAATATATTAAGAACAGTCAGAGTGTAATATTATAGTGAAGAGGTAAGAACATTTTTGACCTCTGGTTATTGAGTTTATTTTCCACCAACAATCTCAGGTAATAAAATAGTATATGAAAGGTCAACTTTGGCTACTTTTATTTTAGTTGAGTGATCTTGTGTCAAGAAAAGATTAAAACTACTGTGGTGGTGTGAATGAAAATGGTCCCCATAAATTCATAGGTAGTAGCATTATTAGAGGTGTGACCTTGTTGGAGTAGGTGTGTCCTGGTTGGAGGAAGTGTGTCACTAGGGATTGGGCCTGAAGGTTTCAGAAGCTCAATACAGACTTTCCCTTCCTGCTGCCTGTGGATCCAAAATGTTGAAAACTCAGCTACCTCTACAGTATCCTGCTTTGCCTGCATGCTACTATGCCTCCTACAATGATGATAAAAGACTAAACATTTGAACTATAGGCCAGCTCCAATAAAATGGCCATGGTCATGATGTCTATTTTAAACAATAGATACCTTACTGAGATAACCACTGTCCCCATTTTTTTCTGCCTTCCTAGATAAACTGAATCCCTTGTATCTTTAAGTTCTTTCTACTGAGACATTCTATTCAAGTAGCCTGGTGTTTCTTATAAAAACCTAGGTCAATATCTTTATGAGATGAAATTTAAGTATAAAACACATTGAAAGGAAAAATTTGAGGAATTGTCTACATATAATAATATAAGAATAAGGGCTCCCATGGCAAGTCAGCAAAGCCCTGGTACATTCAGTTGAGGCAGGACCAAACCCATCCTCCCTGCATCAAGGTTGAGCAAAGGCATCTCACTAGTGTCGGGTGGGGGAGGCTTAAGGGGAGTTGGAGGAGGGATGAGAGGGGGATCTGCAGTTGGTGCATAAAATGAATAAAAAATCCTAAATAAAAAAGAATGAATGGAATAAATTAAAAAAAATAAGTAACCTGTTTTCCAAACATTAAGTAATTATTTACTAAATGTCATTGAATTGGGTATTTTTTAGGTGCTATACATTTAAATTTTCTTAGAAAAAATGAAAGAAATCTAAAAAGTATATTCTTTAAATCTATAACTTTTTTTTTCTTTTTTTTTAGAATATTCCTGTGAGTCATCACAGAGTAGATATAATTCAACGATAAAATATTCTTCTCTGTAAATCATGTACAAAAATATCATAAAATCTTTATACAGTTTCATATGAAGCTGCTTTGGTCAAAAGTCCCTTGTATTAATATATAAATCGCCAGGTTTAATTATATTGTAGGCTTTGCGATATTAAAGGATTTAGAGGCCATTCAGTAAGATCTTTTTATTGTTGGAATGCAAATTTGGATATAGTTATATAAGTCAAATAAGTATGACTAAGACAAATGGATTTTTATTCCCCTCTAAAATAACAGTATCAACACAAATAATTCAAACATATTATCATAAAAGAAATAGGGCTTTGTGCTTAACTAGTGTCTTCATATCAACTTTCACCTACAAGTATGATGTATGCTTTTTAATCAAGGAAGAAGGGAAAAGAGAGATGATACTTACCTGTCTGTTCTTAAGGGACTGATTTAAACTGTAATGCATGTATTCAGTTTGTGTGTATTACTTACATTTGATCAGAATTTATTAAGTTTCACTCTTAAAGGCAAAGGGAGGCTATATGCCTGATGCAGACCATGCCTAGGCAAAATTCATATAGTTGTTTTGGCAATGGGAGACAAGGGACAATTCATCATTTGGGTTTATTAAGTCCCTTTGGAGAGGAAAAAATGATCAGCATTCTCAGGGAATAATTTTTCCACCTATAGATATCCATGGTAGAGGAATAAGATATGGAAGAGATAATATAAGTAATATACAGCCTAAAACAATTTTCAAAGAATGCTAAGAATTTTTGCATGGTTTTTACAATTTCATTACTTGGCCCCAAAACAACTATAGGTAACCTCTTGCTTAAGACATATTACAAGAAGATGTGCCCAAAATTTGTTAGTGTATATTTATATTGGGATATGCTTACATAACAAAGGGAACTTTCATTATTTAATAATATTATTGATTAAGAATTTCCATGCTACTCTGTATAGCATAACCATGTAAAAAATCAGTGGAGAAATGGAGCACTTATGCTATACACTGTGTTGTAGATGTTGCTAAGGAAAAGCACTATGCAACTATGAAGTTACAAGTGGAGATATTTATCTTTTTTTATTTGATAGAACTCAAAACAAAAATTATTATTATTCAAACTTGAACACATAGAGCATCTGATGTGAAAATAGAAATGAATGAGGCTGTCACATCAAGATAAACAAGTGTCATATTCAATAATAAAATTATAATTTTAAAGATGAGAAATTTGGAAGTCTTGTTTCTTTTACTATGAAACTGACATCTTCCTGTAATGTAAAATCCAGTAATAATAGTAAAAATTCAGATGCTTTACTATAGTCTCATGACAATGATTTGGAGATATTTGTAGCAAAGTGAGCAAATGTTTTCCAAATAACTAATGTATAGTTTTCTTTGTGTGGGTATAAAATCAATTTAAAGTACAAGATGGACAAAATGTTTTGTCTAGTTGATATAAAAAGGCTAATGATATCATTTAGATTTCATATTATATTACTAGCTATTGAATTTTAGTGTTTAATCAAAAATATTATTACCAACCATCTGGAAAGACTATCACAATGCTCACTGCTGCAAATAAAGGTCTATTGATTGATACAAGTACAGTTTAGAATACTTGCATAAATAACTGCTCTGAAAACTCAGTTATATCAAACAAATCATAACCTAAATGCAGAAAAATAAGTCAAACTTAAGTGATATCCATAACAAAAATATTGTGCTTACTATTGCTCTTTCCAGTGATTTTAGTAAAGATGTCTAAATATCTCTCAACTTTAAATTTTACTATATTGCAATTTATACATGTACATATGTAAAATTATTTTTCATGGATGTGTCCATATGTAAACCTCTTTACATATTCAAATCTCAAAATGCCATTAGTCTACTCAATAATTTCTGAGAGTACCAAAGTGTCCCTACACCAAAATTGTTCAGATCTATTATTTAGATTGAGAATAAATACCTGCCTCTTTGGAACATTCCAATGGACACTGATAGCCTCTGCAGCCACATTAACATACGTAGTTTATTTCGGCATTCTCACACTTTGATTAATTTCTCCCATTCTAGACACTGTAAATTCTTCCCATTTAATTTGTGAGCTACTGGTATTTTTTATTCCTCTTAGTCCATAATAACAGTACAATTTTGAATTGTACATGAATCCAGTGTGTATTGCTTAGATTTTATTGTCAACTCGACAGTACCTAGAGTCACTAGGGAGGATAGAAGCTTAATTGAAGAAATTGATCAGCTTGTAATATGACTACATCTGCGAGGAACTGTCTTGATTCATTTTTTTGTGGCAGTGTTTATCCAACTGTGGGCAGCACAAACCCTAGGCATGTGGGAGTGGGCTGCAGAAGAAAGCTAAAAGAGAGCAAAACAGAGAAAGAAAAAGCAAATAAAGAAGCATTTATCCACAGTTCCTGCCTCCAGTTTATCCTTGAGTTCCTGGCTTGACCTTCCTCTATGATGGTAAGTGAAGCAATCCTTTTCAATCCTTTTCTTTCCATGTTGCTTTGGTCAGATCAACAGAAAGCAAACTGAATCAGGAAGTTAAAGGCAGAAAGAATAAAGTTGAATGACTTATTGAAAATACTTCAATTCTGTAGTTTGGCATAAAATCAAAGGAGTGCTTGAGCAATTTTGTTTTCATATATTTGAATTTTGGCCATCCCTAGCAATAGTATGTTGAAAACATATATATATATATACATTTAAACACATCTGCAAATATGTAATGCAACTGTATTATAGCAGTTATCAATTTCTCTTTCAAACATCTCTTAAAACAATCCCAGAGATTTACAGTCTCATTTTGTACACCACTAATGCACTGGAGTGCACATTTTCTGATTGGCATTTTATAGTTTTTCCATTGTAATAGAAAAATAGAAATAAAACTCCCCCTGTTGTAGTTGTTTGTAGCTGTTGATGGAGGGGGGGGGATCCAAATTCAAAGCAGTATTTCAATTGTCTAGAAGTCTGCACTGCCCTCTGAATGTGCTTTAGGACATATACAACCCAACAACACTAATCCAAGAAAATTTGGAGGTGACCTTACCCTTTACATTATAAATTTTAGAAAATAAAGCTTTATCTATACTGTGATGAATTATGTTCCATCACAAATATCTATTCTGTTCCAAATTCTTAGTACATATTCAGTTTTCAGCTTCTCTTATTTGCCTTATAAATTTGGCATTCATAAAGCATATATGTATTTTCAACTTATGTTTTAATTAAAATTTACTTTGAATTCTTATATAGATTACTATACCATATGAAGATAGTTTTGTTTCACTAATCACCCCATTCATGTATCTGAAAATGTACATAGACATTTACCATGGCATCATGTTCAGATTACTGATTTGTTTATACTGAATACTGCCATTCCACTAGTTCAAATACTCCTTATGTTTCCAATATATGTAAATGCATATGTATGTTTGTGTTTATTCAACCCTGATTACCATAAACTGTATGTTAAAATCAAAATTATTATAACCAAACTTAGCAATTAGTTTCCAAGTCCTTTTCATTTTGTTATATTTCCTTTTTAGAATTAAATATTCAGTGTCAGCTTTTTAAAAATTGATCTTAATCCACATGCAAAAATGATAAAATTGATTATAGTTAAATAATTCTTTCTTTGACCATAATTCCTTATTAAATTACATTAATAGATTGTATACAGATATATTAAAATGTATATCAAAAGAATTAAATTACCTTACATAAAAAATAACAACTGACACAAGGAAAGTTTTTGATGTGAACACTTTGTATTAAAAAATTAGAGGTTCTTAATCAGTATATTTTCTCCCTACAGTCACACCTTTAAAACAGGAAACTACCCAAAAAGAAAATAAAGTAAGTAATGAAGAAAGAAACAGAAAAGAAAAATAGAATGAAACAATGGAATGAGAAGAAGAAAAAAGCTAAGCAAACGAGAGAGTGACAAAATCTGTGCAGGATAATGGAAGTGCATTCAGAAAATACAAAAGTGTAAACACACACAAATTCAGTGCCACTTCACACAGACAGGTCTTTATAATTACACAATAGAAATCAACACCTTTTAGTAAAATATGAAGTGAGAGGTAATGTCATTCGTGAGAAGTAAAATTAAAAATATCATACATGGCCTGGTGGTGGTGGCGCAACACCTTTAATCCCAGCACCTTGAGGCAGAGACAAATGGATCTTGAGCATTTGAGGCCAACTGGGTCTATCAAGCTAGTTCCAAGTCAGCCACGGCAGTTACACTGAGAAACCTTGTCTCAAAAAAAAACAAATACTAATCATCATCATCATCACCATCATCATTGTTACCATCATCTCCATCAGGAACACACATAAAGAGTTTCAGGAGATTGTAGAGAATGTTACAAATAGAATTACCTTGTTACTCAGAAATGCCTACTGTAATATGTTCTCAAAATGGTTGAAAACACATGCCACAACAACAGTAAATAAGTACAAAGAAGTTTATAGATGCATCAGTCAAAATTTTCAGTGGAAAAGCAGCAATGTCCACCAAATGATGAATGGCTAGAAAAATAGGCATATATGTAATACACAATGACCACATATTATTTAATTCCCTTTATACAAAAGCTCTGAATGGGCAATACTATGGGGACAAATAGTATATTTTACAAGTTTGTAGCCTATAGCTTACAAGTACACATAGCCTATAGGCAGATGGGGATTATACATGGTAAATGCCCACTGATATATTTCATATATAATAAAAAGTATTATTCAATTCAGATGGCATATATTTCTTCATATTTGAAATGTAACACAAAGCTATGGAAAATGCCATTGTGTTCTCTTTAAATCAAATTTTTAATAGAGGTTTAATCTAAAGGGTACATTGTAAGACATTCTAAGATATCTATACTATAGACTTCTCTCATTAACTATGTAAGCATCAGTTCAAAACTTTAACATATTCATACCAGAAATATTGCTAAAATATATATTTTTGTGTTGTATATTTTCTTTATGGTGTATGTTTAACCAGACTTCAAATAAAAAGTATAAGAATTTTATTCCAGCAATCTGTCAGAATTTCTTAAATTAGAAACTTCTAAATCACTTTTTCCAAATAAGCTCAACAACCAATACTTATGTATTTCAATTTTTATATTAAACATTAGAACTCTATGGATTTAATATCATGGACTAGCATATGATTATATGTATGAATTTCCAAGTACTTGCAATAGGACATAAACCTTTAATTGTTTTATTATAAGATTACATAAGGCCGGGCGGTGGTGGCGCACGCCTTTAATCCCAGCACTCGGGAGGCAGAGGCAGGCGGATCTCTGTGAGTTCGAGGCCAGCCTGGGCTACCAAGTGAGTCCCAGGAAAGGGGCAAAGCTACACAGAGAAACCCTGTCTCGAAAAACAAAATAAATAAATAAATAAATAAATAAATAAATAAATAAATAAGATTACATATGAAGAAATTTCTGTTTGCATCTTTTGCCTACTTCAGGTGCTCCCAGTTTAACTGTGGGCATTTGCCTTTTATTGCGTTTACCTAAATAGGATTATAAACTGACTACCATAAAAAAAAAAGTAGATGAATCCTTGATTACAGCAACAGAAAAAAGAAAACAAAAGAAGTATCCACGTACATGTTCCCTATTGTATTATTTTCAGAAACCACAGGAATGCATTATTTTGAGAGGAGAGAATCTACTCTGTTAGGAAACCCAGCGCTGTGCACTGTGCACCACCACACCTGCACTCAGAACTGTGCTGTGAGATCAGAAGCACAGCTGCCATGCTGCCCCCGTCTTACCTCTGTCTCGGCAGGCTGATGAGGGGCTGTTTGTGGCACCGTTTGCTAAGGCTAAAGAGCTTGTGTACAATTCTTTGTGCCTTCAGGAAAAGCTGCTTCATGCTGTTTTCCAGTTGTTCATAGCGGCGCTGGAAATTAGAATCCATCGTCCACAAGTGCATTATGGTTGATGTGTTGAGGAAATAATTCATGGGTAGTCTTTTCATGAAGAACTTGAATTCATCTGAAAAATGAGAAAATTCAACATTTTAATCATAAGATGATTATTTTTCCCTGCAGCCAAAACAAATCCTACATGGTCAAAAATACTACAAGTTTAATAGTTGTGACTAACAAACTAATAAAAAATGAGCTTTGGGAAGGTTTAAGATGTTATTTTTTGAACTTCTTAAGATAGATGTTTCATGAAAGTGTATAAAAATAACTCAGATGAGAACAATAGTTTAGCCAGAAAATTTAAATTTAATTTGTTTTCTGTATTCTGCCTTTGCTGTTATTTGAACAAAATTTTTATAATATCTGATTTATATTTGACTTTCATATTTGGTATTAGTGTAAATAATTCTATGTGTTTATTAAAAAAAACTTTCCTATATATTCATTAAATCACTAGAGAAACATTTAAAAGATTCATTACTGTGTCTTCTTAAAAGAACATTTTAAGTAGACGATTTTAATATTCAGCTATGCTCTTCTCTCCCACTGTTTCTATTCATTTCTCATGACATACCATTTTAAAATGTGTGCATAAAAGAAAAAAAGTCAATTAGAATATTTAAAGCTCCTCCACTGGCTATTACCTTTCTACCAACTAATATCATACTTGATATTCCTTTCATATCAAGTAAATAATCAACCTTCAAGAAAAATAGCAGTGGATGTTATATGATGGCCAGGGAGATGGCACAGCAGGTAAGAATACTGCAGCAAAAGCACGAAAACCTGAGTTTAAATGCACAGAACCCATGCAAAAAAGCCAGTCATGGCCATGCGTGCACACATAACCCTGGCACTGGGGAGAGTGAGGCAGATACAGTAGGTTGGCTGAGGATTGTTGGCTGCCAACCTAACTCCAGGTTCAGTAGCAGACACCATTTCTATTTAATATGACGGAGAGTAAAAACACAGAGCACCAGACGTTGTCCTCTAGTCTCTGCATGTATGTATATGTACTCATGATCATATACCACACATAATATTTCAAATACACACACACACACACACACACACACACACACACACACACACACAACGTTCATGTTACAGGAAAACAAATGATATAGAGGATCTGTTTATTATGTAAACAAACAAAATAGATGACATAGTATTCAAAGGGAGAAACAAGCAAATTGCCCTTTAGCAGACACTCAAACACACACCATGATATACATATATATTATTCAGCCATAATAAATAAGCCAGTCATATTCTTTTGCATAGATTAAATTATATAACATTACTATCTTACTGTTCCAAATAGTTAAACTCCATAGACCTCAAACATTATAGAATATTATCATTGCTCTTGGTACCCTTCAGAATTTAAGTTTAAGCCCTTTTTTCTGAAGACATCACTTCCTTGAGTCTAAAATATGATAAATGAACATGAGTAGTGACCTTGAACCATCATCTCCACTGACTAACTTTTATACTGCTGGAAGGTACTATGGACACTATTTGAGAAAAAAGTAATTTTTTTTGTTTTATTAATTGAAAATAGATTTTCTTATACATTTTCATCACACTTATTTTTTCCCAAACTCCTTCCCACAACCATTCTTATCAAAATTTTACCCTTTTGTGAATCCTGTGAGTAAAAATGACAAACTTCCTAACAACATTTGCCTGCTAGTGCCATATAAGCATGGATATTATGGAAACAAGCAATCATCTACCTATGTGTAAGGACCACTATAGGAGGAAGAATTCTTATCTGGCACTGCAAAACTGGCCAAGAATGGTGGCTAGATAATTATATACCCTACAGGAGAACCTACTAGTATTATCATGCTGAATAGACCAGGTATTAACATGATTTATTAACTCTGTGGTATACATGGATCAATGGATCTCATCTCTACAGAGACGTTTCCTGCAGTGGATGACAACTAACATAGAATCTTAACATTTAGACAACAAACAGAGAAGTGATTCTGGCATGCTTCATGTGTATGTCACCCTTCCTCTTTCAAGGCTCAAGGATCTTCATGGAAAAGGGAGAAGACAGGCAGTATGAACCAGAGGTTGCATATATATTCAGCTGTATTGTGGTCACAACAGGGCAGTTGTACATTTGAACTCATACATATGAAAACATGGGTATAATCTGTACAAGCTCAAGCCAGAAGCCAGCAAAATACCTCCTGATGAGCTATTGGCATTTGTTCTGCCAGGAGAGGAAGTGACATTTTTCTATAATGGTACATAACCACATTCCAGGGCAGGCCCAATATTCAAGGGTAACTGGGCAAAAGAAAACTGTTGGAACTGAGAAAGATAGAAATAGAACACAAGTTGAGTGACTAGTTATGTTGAGATGTTTCTGGGAGGAGTTTGGTGAAAATGATCAAAATACATTTTGTGAATATCTCAATGAATTAATAAAAATAAATGAAAAATTTATTCAGGTCACAAATTTTATACAAGTTGTAGGATAGGTCTTGTTTAACTGAGCCTAGCTACTTAAACATCATATCTATTGGATATTCAGCATATAGATTGTTACTTGAAAAAGAAGAAAGAATAAAACAAAGGAAAGATCTTTTCAATAGCATAAATATAATTGGAGGAAACTTTGTAGTATATTTGCATTAGATATGTTTCAAATCATCATTTTAAATAAGCAGAATATAAATAACAAATTAATATCAAAGTTTTGATTCTACAATATTTTGCAATTGGTTTGCTTCCATATGTCTCTTTTGAGAAATATCCTCTTTTAAATAAAGAATTGATGCATGGAAATTGGAACGCACTCCTTGGATATTCACAGAGCAGATGCCGCTCCTTTGAAAACTAATCATTCATTTCATAGTCATCTTTGACTCTTCTGATAAGACTTTATTGTGTTGTGGGCATGAATATATAATTGCATTGATTGTCATCACAGTATGGGTTAAAGTTCTAAATCAGGAAAATTGACTGAGGTTAAAGAAAATTAAAAGGTAGAAATTATTTATCTTATTGGAGTGTTTGTAAGAGTGTGTATCTGCTGAAAATCATCAGTGCATGATCTCTGTGAAATAGTTTTTAACATGACACATGAATAATTAGTTCATTATGAAGTCATTAGGAGCCACCATTGACAGTCACCCACAACAGTTATTGAACACCTGTTGTGAATAGAACATACAGATGTTTCAATCTATGACAGCAAGTGTAAGTAAACCTTGCATCTCATTTTAACAATGACTAATTAATGATATGTATTATTTTCAAATGCTATAACAGCATCTTAAATTTTTTATAGCTATTTTACCAAGAACTCGGTAGATTTCCTGGAAATGTCATCATAAATATTTTATTTTATTTTGACATTTATTTAAATTAATATTTATAGATTACAGAAATTATAGTTGAATGGAACCCAGGAATTATTACATAAATCAATATAACATAGATAGGAAGATAAGACAAAGTAGAAGAATTAGGGATGCCAGAGGATATTTTATCTTAATTTCTAATACTATGTAGAAAACTGTTTGTAGTTATTTGGCAAATGCATAATAACATGTCAGAGGCTGGAGCAGTGATTAAGTGGTTTGATGAAGGAAAAGATGAAAGTTAAAAAAGAAGAGGACAGATATTCTCTTGTTCTATAAAATAATATAATTCTACTCATTATCTCAGCAAAAAAATGAAAAAACAAACAAAAACATTCCCAAAAATCCTTAAATGAATTTAAAGTTTTGAATGGAACACACAGGAGTTTTTACACTCTTCAAAAATTTTCAAGATTTAAGGCAGGATTTGTTACCTTGACATTACTACTATTTGGTGCAATGTGATCCTTTTGTTGAATGTACTACCCTGATCATGGTAGGATGTGTGATAGCATTCTTGTTTTGTTTGTTTTGGAGATAGTCTCAGTGTACAGTGAAGGCTGGCCTAGCCCTCAGTACACAGTGTAGGTTGGCTGTAAACGTGTGATTATCCTGCTTTAGTCTTATGATGCTGGGATTACAAAAGCAGGCTGCCATGCCTGGTTTTTAACCATACTCTTTATTTTTTAACACATAAAGTATTATGCTCTGTTAGGTCATTTGCAAACAAAATTGGTTTTGTTGATTCTCCTTTCCATCTTCTAAGTCATCCCCCTTACTGTGATTTACACATCTGCTTCTAGTGTAGCCTTCCTTCTGCTTCTCTGCCTCATGCACCCTATTCCTTGACCCCTTCCTCAGCACTTCTTCTTACCTCTTGAGTCTCCTTTCTAACTTCATATGCTGTACTCTACTTTCACCATGTATATACACGTATCCACTAAACTCTAGAATCTATATATGACAGAGAACACGTGATGTTTGAGTTCTGAGCCTGGATCAAATCATTTAATACACTATTTTGCAGATCCATCTATCTTTTAGCACTTTTCATAATTTTGTTCTTTATAGCCGAACAAATCCTGATTGTGACTTTATATTATGGTTTAACTACTTGCCCATCTGCTGATAGATCCTTAGGGTGGTTCCATTCCCTAACTCTTGGGAATAATTATGCATCAATAAACATGGCTAGTCAAGGATCTCTGGGATAGGACACAGAATCCTTTGTGTATATGTTGCGTGAAATACTACTGGGTCATATCCAGGATCACTTTTAACAATGAAAAAAATATATACTGATTTCCATATTGCGTACACTAGTTTATACTCCCAATCACATTGTATAACGGTTCTTTTTCCATGTCCTCATCAGAATTATTTATTATCTCTTAGATGGAAATTCAAAGTAATTTTAATTTTTATTTTCCTGATGGTTATAGATAGTGAACACCTTTAAAATACTTGTCGGCTATTTGTGTTCCTCCTACAGCATCGTTTCCAGTGACACAAAGATAACAACAGAGACAACAAAGAAAGGCATGCTAATGAGCATCTGGGCTACTGGAATGTATAGTCAGCTGCAGTCTCCTAACAAAACTAATTCACTGAAAATAAAGAATATTACAGAGGGAATGAATTGCATAAATGGACTCTGTGGAGGCAACAAGAAGAGGTTTGGAGACAACCTTGCAAAATGTTTTTCAGTTCCTACATAGGGACAGTGTTAATCCCTTGGATGCTGCAGCTTCTCTACTAAAGTAAGTTTGGCTTTAATTGTCACTTGATTTTCAAATTATTTCTTTTATATTTTGAGATTATAATATAATCATTTCACTTCTTCCTTTCTTTTTCTGTCTCTAACCATCCCATTTATCCCTCCTTGTTTCTTTAAAATTCATGCCTTACTTTTTTCATTACTGTGTTACATATGTATGTTTTCCAAAATACAGAAATACAACCTACTTGATCTGTTTAAAGTTAAATGTAGGTGTGTTATTAGGGATGACGTTTTTGTATTGATTTACTAATTGGTGTTATCTTCCCTTGGATTACCAAAAGTCCTACTCAGCTATGATTCCTATAAACAATAACTATCAATAAGACCAACTAACATGAAGCTGCTCAACATGAGTTTAAAAAAGTCTAGTCCTGAAAACTTACCCAACTACCCAGGGCTAGATAAGTCATAGAACTTGGAGGTAAACTTCCAACCATCAATTTTTTGAACCAGCACATATTTGACTGTGTTCTAAACATTTGTCCTTATACACACAGGTAAGTGATGTTCTCATTTGTCATCAAGAAACTGCTGGGCAGTGGTGAAACGTATATTTAATCCCAACTATCAGTGAGACCAAGGCCAGCCTGGTCTACAGAGTGAGTTCCAGGACAGGCTGCAAAGCAACACAGAGAAACTCTGTCTGGAAAAAAAAAGAAAGAAAGAAGTAAAAAAAAATTACCAGCTTGGTATTGGCATAAAAACCAACATTTGGACCAATGTAATCGAATTGAAGACCTGACATTAATCGCACACATGAACATATAATGACAAAGAAGAAAACTGTACAAAAAAAAAAAATCATCGACAAATGGTACTGGCATAACTAGATGTCAATGTGTAGAAGGCTGAAAATAGATCCATATCTGTCACCTTGCACAAAACTTAAGTCCAAGTGGATAAAAGACCTCAACATAAATCCAGTTACTCTGAACCTGATAGAAGAGAAAGTAGGACTAGTCTTGAACGCATTGGCATAGGAGAGCACTTCCTAAATATAATACCAGTAGCACAGACACTGAGAGAAACAATCAATCAATGGGACCTCTTGAAACTGAGAAGCTTTTGTAGAGCAAAGGACAAGGTCAACAAGACAAAATGACAGCCTACAGAATGGGAAAAGGTCTTCACCGACCCACATCTGACAGAGGGCTGATATCTAGAATATATAAAGAACTTAAGAAATTATACATCAAAATGCCCAAAAGTCCAATTAAGAAATGGGCTATAGAACTAAACAGTGAATTCTCAACAGAGGAAGCTCAAATGGCTGAAAGACATTTAAGGAATTGCTAAACATCCCTAATCATCAGGGAAATGCAAATCAAAACAACTCTGAGATACTGCCTTATACCTGTCAGAATAGATAAGATCAAAGACAGCTCAAGCTGGAGAGGATGTGGAGCAAGGGGAACACTCCTCCACTGCTGGTGGGAATGCAAGCTTGTACAGCCACTTTGGAAGTCAATATGCCACTTTCTTAGAAAACTGGGAATCAATCTCCCCCAAGACCCAGCTATACTACTCTTGGGCATATACCCAAGGAATGCTCAATCATACTACAATGGCACTTGCTCAGCTGTATTCATATCAGCATTGTTTGTAATAGCCGGAACCTGGAAACAACCTAGATGCCCTTCAACTGAAGAATGGATGAATAAAACATGGTACATATGCACAATGGAATACTACTCAGCATAGAAAAACAATGACATCATGAGGTTTGCAGGCAAATGGGTGGATCTAGAAAAAATCATCTGAGGTAACTCAGACTCAGAAAGACAAACATGGTATGTATTCATTCATAGGCAGATACTAGATGTAAAACAAAGATGATTAGACTGCTACTCACAATTCCAGAGAGGCTACCTAGAAATCAGTACCCCAAGAAAGACACAGGGATTGTCCAATGACAGAGAAATGGCTGAGATCTACATGAACAGCCTGGACATGAGTGGGGGTGATGAAGGGCAAGGTTCAAGGGAAAGAGAGCTTAGGGGAGCAAGAGATCCCAGCTGGATCAAGAACAGAGAGGCAGAACAAGGAATAAGACACCATGATAAATGAAGACCACATGAGAATAGGAAGAGGCAAAGTGCTAGAGAGGTCCCCACAAATCCACAAAGATACCCCCACAATAGACTGCTGGCAATGGTTAAGGGAAAGCCCAACTGACCTACTCTGGTGATGGGATGGCCAAACATCCTATCTGTTGTGCTAGAAATCTCATCCAATGACTGAGGGAAGCAGATGCAGTGATCCATGGCCAGGCCTCTGGTGGAGCTCCAGGAGTCCAATTTGTGAGAAAGAGGAGGGATTGTATGAGCGTGAATTGTTGAGACTAAGATTGCAAAAAGCCCAGGGACAAATAGCCAAACTAATAGAAACACATGAACTATGAACCAATAGCTGAGCAGTCCCCAACTGGATCAGGCCCTCTGGATAAGTGAGACAGTTGATTAGCTTGAACTCTTTGGGAGGCATCCAGGCAGTGGGACCTGGACCTGTCCTCAGTGCATGAGCTGGCTGTTTGGAACCTGGGGCTTATGCACAGACACATCACTCAGCCTGGGAGGAGAGGACTGGACCTGCCTGGACTGAATCTACCAGGTTGAACTGAATCTCCAGGGGAGTCTTTGCCCTGGAGGAGATGGGAATGAGGGTTGGGCTGGGGAGAAGGCAGAGCGGGGGAGGGGGGAGTACAGGGGAATCCGTGGCTGATATGTAAAATTAAATTAAATTATAAAATAAAAAAATTAAAAAAGAAAGATAAAAGAAAAAGTAAATACATACATAAATAAAAAATCTCTTTGCAAAAGAGACAGTTATAGAATTCTACAACCAATTACAATATAGAGTTGTGAAGCCCAGTCTCAAAGGTATGTCTAAACAACAACTGCTGCATTTAGGTTTCAGGGGTCATTGATGAAGAAGGGTGGGAATATTTAAAAACCAGAAAGAAGATCAGGAAATTTACTGTCACTGTGTCCTGATGTTGAAAGCTATACCCGCAGAATCTCACTGACATTACTGCATAACCATGAGCTGAAAAAGAAGGGCAACAGACATGATCATTATATTTAATAGTTGGGTAACTTTTCATGTTTTTAATGTTTTTGATACAGACTCAAGCGTATTCTTGATATGATCTCAGTAAGTTTAGAATCTCTCTCTCTCTCTCTCTCTCTCTCTCTCTCTCTCTCTCTCTTTCTCTCTCTCTCTCGTGTTTTTGTTTCTTAGTTTTATTTGGTTTTGATTTTCTTTTATATTTAAAATTTTTTTTGAAGGGGAAGTTGTAAGAAAAAAGAGTGGATGAGAGGGGACTGGGAAATAAGTGAGATTGGAATGAATAATGTGAAATCCACAAAGAATCAATAGAAGTTTAGAAGTTTTAAAAAATGAATTACTTCGGGCTATATTTTCCAAAAAAAAGTTGCCCAAATCATTTTGATATTGGAAAGATTTTAGAGTGATAGCATCATACATATCCTTTGTTTCCTGAAAAGTAAAATATTTTCTTCTATTGAGAAGCAATGTCTTCATTTATAAATTCACCTAAAGAGTTTTAAATAGGTGCTTATTCCATAGAAAAGTAAAGCTGCATGTATTTAAGATTGAGGAAGGAAAAAAAGACTTTTATGATTTCTATTATTGTGGATATGATACCACTTACTAAGATTGAAGGGATAATATACAAATAATATTAGCTTTTCTATATATTTTATAAATATTTTAAGTGTAATAAATAAATGTTTAAGCATAATAAACAAATTATGCTTAATGATATATAGACACATACTTATGAATGTATGCTTGATAAATCAATCACCATTAGTAGAAGTTTTTTGTCAATAGAAACAACAATACAATATGGATAATTTTAATTATAGTGAAATCCTAGAAATAGGCTGGCAACAGAAAAATATAGGAATCTGAAATAAGTAAAAAGAATACATACACAGCCTACTTAAAATAAAAAGGTAATTAACTTGAAGATGTATATGAAGAATTTATGTAAACAGTTGCTTTTAATGAAAAGAGTGATTGTCTCTGAATTTTTTGATATTTGTAATCTAGTTTTTCCAGTGTCACCTTCTCTCCTTTTAACTGTAACAAGATACTTTGACATAAACTAGTGTCAATCCCTTATATAACAAAAGTTTGCAGTGGGGTGATAAAAAAAGCCATAGTTTCTTATACAGAACATAGTCTTGTACTAAATCTTTACATGAGCAAATACATTCGACAGTGACTGGATTTTTACATAAAAATTTATTTTTGTTTTAGTTTACCATAGGTAACCATGATAAAAAAAATCAGATATTTATTAAGTCCTAGATCTAAAGCTGACATTTTAATTTCAAATTATTCTTCATTGTTCCTCATTGTAATTGCAACCCAGATCACCCTCTAATGCAGCTTCTTCTTGTGTTGTCGCAGTAAGTTTCTTAATCAATAGCACTAACACTGTTTTCTTGACTCTCACATCCACCCCATAATTACAACTACATGTGGCCTTTTTATTTGTTTGTTTATATTGTTTTCAATTTTATAAACTATTGTCTCCAAACATTTCCATGGACATATTTGAAGGATGGATCTCCAAACAAAATTTTCCAAGTTCTACATTATGCCACTGTTACAACCAGAGGTCACCATAGATCATTGCAAGTTTATTCAAAAGATACTAACAGACTTGATAGTATAGTTTATATGAAACTGACAAAAAACTATAATGATGATTAAATAAATAATATCTGGCTTATAAACAATTTTATGAGCCTACAAAATTGCATGAAAATCAAGGGTGTAAACTTAGGACAGATCCTAAGTCATTAGTGGCTATCTAAAAACAGATCATGTTATTTTTTTTCTGATTATATTATATTTCTGCTTGGTCTTAACCTTCACAGTGCCCTTGAAACTACAGAGTGAGTGGATTTTTCTAAGCTGTGGGATTCAACTTAATTCTTTTGGATTTAGAGCTTCTCTCTCAGGGGATCATGGGAATAGTAGGTGACCAGAAATAGTAGTGTCTATTGCAATCTGTCCATGCCTTTTAACAGTGATGTCACCACTAGATAAGATTTATGGAATTTTTTTTGTATTGTTTCTTTTTTTGACTACTTCTATTGCAGAAGAAAATGTTTCTCTACCTTACTTTGTGATTTTATATTCTGTGCACTGTCCGTTAATGAATTCTTTATCAGTTGAACTCAATTAAAGCCTTTTTTCTTCCTTTAAGGAAAGAATTTGTGTTGACAGATGAACAGGCAATAGAAGGAATCTTACAGAATAGCTTCTAAAGAGAAAATGGATGGAAAATGTGGTTGAATTCCTAGAACATTTTGTACAGAAACCCTTGTAAATAGACACAATGATAAACACAGAAAGTTGATAAGAGATCTGCCACATACATTCATCACAGATAGAATGCTGTTACCAAGATGATATCTGATACCAGGTGCCTGTTTCAAATTGAAAGCAGAGTTTGTAAGTTTGAAAACAGTGGATGAGTCAGTTGGTACTCTCAGAGATGGCTTGATTAAGGATCTGAAACACCTACACTTTCTTTTCAAGGTGTTGAGTGAATGTTAGAGAATTCAAAGACAGTGCTAAAAATAAAACTTTTATCTCCTGATGTCAAAGAACTTCAAACAAACGTTGGCCTTATGGTCATATTTTAACAACCATCAGACTGCTTACATTAAAGATGGAAGGAACACTGATTTGTGAAGGTGTGGGGAGAAGGGGCATTGGTCCATGTATGGAAGAAGTGATATTTACTTAAAATTCCAAAAAAATTAACCCTTCTTTCTCTTGCATTTTCCCATAGAACACAAATAGATAGATAGATAGATAGATAGATAGATAAACAAATAAACAAACAAATAAATAAATAAGGCATGGGGTAGTGTCCTAAAATCTTCTTGTCTGTTCCATAGGCTACACTACTCATGTCTTAAAATGTTACATGCATTTTTTAACTTTATTCTCTATTTGTTTTACTTTAAATTAAAACAAAATTATATAATTATATCGATTTTTTTTCATAAAGTGCACACAAGTGCAATGTGCTACTTGGAAAAGTCATGCCAAACATTAGGCAGAGCTTAGGGCATCCCAAAGAGGAGGGTAAGGAGGATTGTAGGAGTCAGAGGGGTTGCTGACAAGAGAACAGGGTTCACAGAATCAACTAAGCTGGACTCATAGGCACACACAGAGTTTGAAGCAGCAACCACGGAACCTTTATGGGTCTTCACTATGTCCTCTGCACATATAGATATGTCTCCCAGCTTAGTGTTTTTGTGGGCCTCCTAACGGTAGGAGCAGGTGTGTTTCTGACTTGTGTGACCGCTTCTGGCACTCCTTTCCTCCTGATGGCTTGCCTTGTCTGGCTTTGTCTGTGATGTGAGAATTTTGCCTTGTCTTATTTTGTCATGTTGGGTTGTTGTCTGTTGGTGTCTTCATCTTTTCTGAAAGAAGACAGAGAAAAAGGGAATCTGGAAGAGAGGGCAGGTGAAGAAAAGACTGGGAAAGTTGGAGAGAGGAGAGTCTGTGGTCAGAATGTATTGTATGAGAGAAGAATAAATAAAAAGAAAAAATTAAAAATCGAAGCTCAGGTCATGTTAGAGTTCTTGAGTCTATCATGGTCTCTATGGACAAAAACATAGATCGTTCCTTAAGGCCCCAAGTGATTTGTATACGTAAAGTAAATGAAATAAAACAACATAGAAGTAAAAGTAAAACATGCCTAAGTCAGTCAACAGAGAGCTTACTTAAATTAAAGAAGAGAAATAAAAGAAACAAACAAAAAATGGAAAGGGAGCCTTCTGTCAAATTATCAGGCTAAAACATTTCAAAGACACAGAATGCCATAGTGTAATAGAGCCTTAGTGGGTAGCCTTTCCTTTGAATGATGACATAACTGTTAATGTTAAATTAATGGGGCTCCAAATGCTGGTGAGTTCATAAATAAGAGAACTATGGTAGATACCTGGTACATATACAGAGAGACACATATGAAAGAAACATCATTTCAACTGGGTATTTTCTGCATTCCATTAAAAATTAAATTTAAAGTTATATTGCTTGCTTACTTACTGATTAAATTCTGAGAAACTAGAGTTCTGTACCACACTAGGAATTTGAAACTCTACTTGAAAGTAACTCACCACGGTGCCTATAATTTGAGCAAAGAGTGATTCTAATTAAACTTCTGATGGGGAAGCTTTACTGGCGCCTCCTGGAATGATGAATAAAGTTCCTTCCCTCATACATATTTTTTTCCTATCATTGTAAACAGAGGACACTTGCAACAGTTAATGTCATATGCCAGTAATATCAAGTATCATAAGTTTAAAGATTTTTAAAGGTGTTTACATATTAGCATTCACAGCACATATTGTTAGATATTACTCTTGATATTAAAGGGCATATTTTGTAAATGACTTGAGCCTGAAAATATGTGATAAGCATGAGCAGACATTACCATGCACTAGTCTATCATTTACTTGAGCACACAGACTACAATCTAAGCCGTACTCCCAGAGCCTGGTGAACCTGAGTATACTTTGATACCCCATCGATATAACTGTCTATCTAATATAATGCAGTCATTCCCCAAACCATATATAGGAGTCACATTAGAAGAACTCAGCAGCTCTGGGAATGCAATTGATGAGAGAGAGGAGAGATTCTGCAGGCAAGGGACATAGAAATCATGATGGGAGGACATGCGGAGATGACCAGCCACACTAGTGGAACCCCATGAACTGTGGACTGGTGGCTGTGGAGCCCCCATGGGACTAGACTATGCACTCTTGGTATGAAAGACAGTTGTTTGACTCGAACTATTTGGGAGGCACCAAGGCAGGGAGATGGGGATCTGTCCCTGGTCTATGGGCAGGTTTCTGGGAATCCAATGCCTGTGGTGTCATGTCTTGCACAGCCTTGGTGCAGTGGGAAGGGACTTGGACCTGCCTAGGCTCAGTGTGCTAGACTCTGCTGACTCTGCTTGGGAATGAGGACTGGGGGATGGGAAGAGGGAGGAGAGGGCATCTGTGTATAGTATGTAGAGTGAGTAGAAAATTTCTTGATAAAGAAAAATGAAAAAAGGAACTCAGCAGGTTGTATGTATATAGGTAGCTCTACCTGACTGTCTGCCTGTCTATCTCTCTATCTATCTCTCTCTCTATCTCTCTATCTATCTATCTATCTATCTATCTATCTATCATCTATTATCTGTCATCTCTCTGTTTGTCATCTATTTGTCTATCTATCTATCTATCTATCTATCTATCTATCTATCATCTATATATCATCTATCCATCCATCTATCTACCTGTCTATCACCTATCTAATCATACAACTACAATCAAAGAAAAAGAAGCTATCAGTTTGAGAAAGAATGGGGAGGGTATGTGAAAGGTTGTAGAGAGGTGCATGGAAGGGGACAGAAGGAGGAAAAGGCAGGAAAAGATGCAACTCTATTTTAATCGAAGTTTTTAGAGGGGTAATGGACACAAGCCCCTATCCATAACGAAAAGGCATCTGCAACTGATGACATCTCACAAACAAACAAAAGATTTTTTTCCAGTGAAGTCACACTGATATACAAACCAGAGTCAAGGCCAGACCTCATGTTCAGCAATAGAGAACAAACACAAAAGGAACTCAGTAGCATTTTTGGAAAATGTTTTATCAGGCCTCTTCCTTTCAATGTTTTTACTGAACCTTATAGGTCCTTTGTGTATATATTATGGTTTCTGATTCTGTTTTTTTCCTGGAATTCCAATGTGTCTGAATTTGTGTGTCACCTTGACTATATGTGTTTCTTGAGCTTATTGTTATTATTATTACTGTTATTGTTGTTGCTGTTTGGCTCTTATTCTGTTTGGCGAGTTCTATTCTGGTTATTTGTTGATGCTTTATCTTATTTGATTTCATCATTTTCATTTTTATATGTTTGTATTCTCATGATAGAGCAAAAGACGTGCTGGGTATTTGGTTGGGTGGGGAAGAGGAGAGGATCTGGGATGATCTGGGAGAGGGGAAAATAACCAGAATATAATATATGAAAAGAAGTCTATTTTCAATTTATATAAAAGCATAAAAAATCTAAAGAGCAAATATTGTTTCTTCATCTCTCCCTAATTAGGAAAATGGACAAATCTCAGGAGTTCCAGAAAGTGAATTATCTGGTGACATTTTCCATGAGGATGACTTCAATGATCTGTATTTAGATGGCAGACGTTCTGGTTGCAGATTCATATATCCCTAGGTGTCCTGCAGTGATTTCCTCTCTTGTGAGAGTTCTGTACTGTGCCTTGTAAAGCCTCTGAGCTAGCATCTTCAGTCCTCTTGGTAACCTGAGCTTCCCAACTCAGTGTCTTTAAATACATTCCTTGCGTACTGCAGTAAGATTCTATTCTAATAAGAAACTGGAGTCCTGCAATTAATTGAGACCTTGGGTGTAATCAGAGTATACAGTCAGACAAGAGCTTAACAAATATTTGTTAACTATGTACTATGTGCCAATCACTGTGCTATGTTAATAGTAATGATGATCATAGCCTGGACTAACATAGGGCATTCATGTTTGTTAAAATAGATGACTATGAAAATAAAATTCCTTTATGTAATTAGTGACCAATGCTATCTGTAATTTTTAATAATTTCTTTATTGTAACTATTCTGATGCTGCTCTGAGAAACATAGGTGAGTTTCCTTGCTAATCCCTGCAGAAGTTAGGAGATGAGTACTGTAATAATCTTCACTCTTCTGATGAAGAAATGTGTTTTATCAAGTTTCTAAAACTATGCAAACCAACACTGTTAATAATAACTAAAGCCTAGAACAAACCCTGTCTGAAAAAAAAGTTCCTGCTTAACAAGCAGAAATACTCGTGGAGTTGACAAAGATATTAAATTAAATTTTTATATTCATAGAGTGCTTTTGTTCAGTAGATTTACTACAAATTTATAATAACCATGCTGTAGGACAGGCTGATTTTGTTCAGAAGTAATGTGAAATTAATTTCAATTATAAGTTCATTGTACATTGTCAACTCTGAGAGGAAAACATTTTCCCAAGGATATAGGGGAAAGAGAGAGAGAGAGAGAGAGAGAGAGAGAGAGAGAGAGAGAGAGAGAGAGAGGCACAGAGACACAGAGACACAGAGAGAATTCTATATTGCACTAAGGGTCAAGACAGTGTCTTATTGTTCTTCATTTCTCTTACCGAACTGCTAATAGAGCACATTATTGTTATTATTATGAATTATATATGGCATATGACTTAACCAACTGACACAATGAAGAAATAAGAAAACAGTGAGAAGCAAGAATAAAAAAAATATGCCTGATTACTTTTTCAGAGAGTTTGAACTTTGGGATATAAAACATAATGCCAGTGACTCAGAAGGAAAAATAAAACCAAAGAACAGAGTATAACAGTTCCAAACTGTAGTACTATGTGAAAAGAGACTACAGGTTCCACCCAAAACCAACACAAAGAAATAAATATCTAGTTATAGGTATGATAGAGAAAATACATTTAACGTGATGAACCAATAAGTACTGATTTAATACTTATAAAGCCTTAATCAGCATACAGCACAGTGATGTGACTATTGACTATATAAACTAGAATGAAGTACAAAAAGTCCACATTCAGAAATCTTTCCAAGTATCAAGTTGCTGCACCAGCCAGGTTCAAATTCTTACATACAAACAGAGAGAACAAAGAACAGGAAACTGGAGTCACCATGTGCTGGGACTTTAGATGTTTCATACCTTCTCCTGGAAGATTTGCATTAGGACAAATTCCTACCAGAGGAGAAAAACAAGGTGATGAAATCTCTAACTGGGCAGACTGGCTGCTTACAGTGATAAATACATATCCAATTCCTACATATGAGTTAGTTTCTCCACCGAGCATTCAAGTATATACATTTTCTATTATTAGGAAATATGATCAACTTTCAGTTTTCCCATGATTATGGGTGATTCCTTGTAGTTAGAGTTTTCCTGCCTTGCCCACAGTTAGGACAAATCTCTGTCACCCACTAGTCCCACAGCCACTCAGACCCAACCAAGTAAACACAGAGACTTATATTGCTTACAAACTGTATGGCTGTGGCAGGCTTCTTGCTAACTTTTCTTATAGCTTAAATTAATCCATTTCCATAAATCTATACCTTGCCACATGGCTGGTGGCTTACCGGCATCTTTACATGCTGCTTGTCATGGTGGCAGCTGGCAGTTTCTCTCTACCTCAACCTTCTGCTTCCCAGAATTTTCCTCTCTCCCTGTCCCATCTACTTCTTGCCTGGCCACTGGCCAATAGTGTTTTATTTATTGACCAATCAGAGCAATTTGACATATAGACCATCCCACAGCACTTCCCCTTTTCTTTTTTTAAAAAAAGAAGGTTTTAACTTTTACACATCTCCAAAGCCAGATTGGTATATTTGGGAATTTGGGCGTAACTTCTCTTACTACTTCCTGCTGGAGGGGGGCGCTGTATCTTATGGGGACACAAAGAAAATTTTAGGATCATGGAGTAGTCCATGAGGCTGTATCGTCTGAGCCAGTTGCCTTGAAAGGATTCTGGATGTTAGATCCTCCGGGCCATGGTGTCATCAGAGACCTTTCAGGTGATCTTAGCTGGTCAAACCTGATGTATCTTAATCTGGAACAAGTCCATAGCCTCTGGCTTTCTGTAGAAACAAAAGCAGAACCTCCTTTCCAAACCAACATATCCATACATCTAAATTTCGAAGCCAAGGTACCTTTAAAATATACATTTTGGCATAACTCAACAGCTTTTGTAATCAAATGTTTTTCTCCAGTTGCAAATATCAAAGAGAACATAACCCAGATTCTCTGTGTAGTAGTCATCTTTACGTGGCTTATTTTTTAAATTACCTTGAGCCTATTGCTTTAAACTGCAGCATTCTAAGACTGTGGCTACTGGCTCTGCCCACTTCAGCTTCCCAACATGGCAGTGGTACATTTTCCGCCAGCTCTGTGAGCCATCAACTCTCAGAAATAGTGGGTCTATGCTTCTATCAAAGCAGCATGTAGCCCAGAAACCTCTTTTTGTTTTGTACTAGCAAAGGCTAAATCTACCATGCAGCTTAATGTGCTACTTGCAGAGGCTTCATTCCCGCCATACTACAGGTCAAGCACACATGCCAGGAACCCGCCATAGTAGCTCAAACACGCAGACTGCAGCTAACTTGAGAGAAACAACTAGGAACTGTTTTTAGCTCCATTTTAGAATCTTTTTTCTCAGGTTTTAGGTGGAAACTCTTGGCAACACATTGGGCGCCAGATGTAGATGTAATCAACCGTCTTATTAAATAAGAAACACAGAACCAATGTAAAAGAGAAAGCCAAGAGATCAGAGCTCAGAGCTAAAATCTCACCCTTCCTCCTGCTGTGGTCCTAGCTTCCTGAAAGAGAGCTACTTCCTGTGTGTACGTCTTTTCATAGTATTTTTGTTCTGCCTTCTCATTGGTTGTAAAACCAAACACGTGACTGCCTCGTCACTGTCTGTATGTACAGCCCTCTAGGTCTTAAAGGCATATGTCTCCAATGCTGGCTGTATTCCTGAACACACAGAGATCTATGGGATTAAAGGCATGCGCCATCACTGCCACACTCTGTCTACGGCTGTAATAGCTCTGACCCCCAGGCAACTTTATTTATTAACATACAATTAAAATCACATTTCAGTACAATTAGAATACTACCACATTAAGTGCTGTGAGATGATCTGTATGTCAAATTGCTCTGATTGGTCAATAAATAAAACACTGATTGGCCAGTGGCCAGGCAGGAAGTAAGTGGGACAGGGAGAGAGGAGAATTCTGGGAAGCAGAAGGTTGAAGTAGAGAGAAACTGCCAGCCGCCACCGTGACAAGCAGCATGTAAAGATGCCAGTAAGTCACCAGCCATGTGGCAAGGTATAGATTTATAGAAATGGATTAATTTAAGCTATAAGAAAAGCTAGCAAGAAGCCTGCCACAGCCATACAGTTTGTAAGCAATATAAGTCTCTGTGTTTACTTGGTTGGGTCTGAGTGGCTGTGGGACTGGTGGGTGACAGAGATTTGTCCTAATTGTGGGCAAGGCAGGAAAACTGTAGCTACAATTCCTCTTATTTCTTCAATTGCTCAAAGCTTCCTGCCTTTGTATTCACACACATTTATTATGCTTATGGGATGTCCCTCCAGGGCATTCTCATTATTTAAATTTTGTCAGGAACTTGGAATACTTCCTCTTGTACTTAGTCTATTTATTCTAAAATAAAACGACAAGGAGACCATATCGTGCATTTTCCCGTATCACTGTTGGCAGTTTTTTAAAGTTGTTTCTTAGAAACTAACTTGTCACCATCATCACCTGACCTAACCTATAAATTCTGCCTGTGACTCTATAGATAGCTCCAGGATACAAGCTTTGGAAAACACAAAACCAAAAGCAAAACCTCCCATTGAATCTGAAAACTAGGCCTGAATTGCAAGCTGCCATTCTCAGAAATTTTATGACACTGAACATGTGACAATAAGACACCATCCTTCCAAGACTGCACAGTGGATTCCACAGAAAAGTAACTTGCAAAGAAGGAACAGCATGTAATGAAGTCCAAACACCTCTCCACAGGCTGACTGAACTCTCCAGTCTGCAAGCATGTAGTCTCTGGCGCCTGCACACTCAGAAGAGCCTTGCAAATAGATGTATGTAGATAGATATCTCTCCAGTTTTCTTACTTTTCCTCACTTTTCGTTCATGTTCCTGGATCCTGTCATTTCAGGATGTTTTCTACCTCAAACTTGCAAATGTAAATCCAGTCATTACATTGCCGGACTTCTACAGAGGCGTAATACGCAGCATGGTATCATTTAAAAACAGAAACTAACAGAGCAGAACAGGAACCTGAGAAGTAAACCCCCCACCTATGGCCCACTTAGTATTATTCCAGTGCTAAGAATATACAATGGGAAAAGCACAGCACATGGTCCTGGGAAAATTGGCTTGCCACACTTAGTTGAATGAAAGGAGAGCCTTATCTTTGACCAGAGATAAATTCAACTCAAAATGGATTAAGGACTTAAGCATATAATCTGAAATGTGAAACAGACAGAGCAAAGCTCAGAGAAAACTCAGCAAGACACTGGAATAAGCGATGGCTTCTTTTTTTTCCTAGAGAAAAAAATTCTAACAGATAGAATTAAAATCAAAAACTAAATAAATGAAATCACATACAATTTTAAAAAGCTTCTACATAGCCTAGCCAAAGGAGGGAGTGAAAATTAACAGAGTAAAAAGTTATTTACTTGATTGATGAATATATTCAGTAACTTTCTCTGATAAGAAGTTTATTCTTAGCATATATTAACGAACTAAAAATCTCATGGCATAGCATTAAATAACCCACCTAAAAATGAGCAATAGTTTTAAACATACTTCTGAAATTAAAATACACAAATGATCAACTACATATGAAGAAAATCATTCTTAACAACACAAATTATTAGTGTAATAAACATATAGCCATGAGCCAGTCACAATGGCACACGCCTTTAATCGCAGCAATTAGGATTCAGAAGCAGTAATTCAGTCTGGTCTACATAGTTCTAGGACAGCCACAGCTATATACTGAGACCCTGTCCCCAAAACAAAACAAAACAAAAAAGGTATAACCACAATTGGATATTATTTATACAACATCTTATACACAAAAGGTACAAAGTATTAGCAAAAACATTGACAGAAGATAAACCTGTGCATGCTGCTGAGAGTATGAAGAAGTAATTCTATATGACAAAACAACATTGAGGTTCCTCAAAAACCTAAAATCCTGGGTTTGGTGATGAAATTCAGTCAAAGAACACTTGCCTACCATATGTAAAACCCTGGATTTGAAAGAAAAAAAGACAAGACACTTAATACATGGTGTAGTCAATCCAATATTATGGCAACTTGGAGAATCTGAATGTTGTCACTTCTACTGAAAAATATAAAAGTAACAGTAAAATGCATGGAAGTAAGTTGGCAGAGATTGGCATCAAGCTTAGTGACAAATGTCCTATACTAATTCAAAATAAAAGTCATAGTGGTTTTTCATTTGAAAGATGTTGGAAAGATACCTCCTTGACTCAATGCCTTGTGAAGAGCAGTGTTCTCAAGCTCTTAAGTTTTTCTTTCATGGATTAGTAGCACATAGGCTTTCTCTATCATCTTTGGAAGTTAGCTTCAATTGAGAGTTGAAAGAGAAGTGTGTCTTAAATGTCTTTCTTTAGAATTTAGAAGACTTTCTGAGGCTAGGTAAAATGGAGGAAGGTTGAGGTAGCAAGATGTTGTTTACATGGCATATCACAGCCAATCAAGGGGAAAAGTGGGTTACTTTCTCCTGGCATAACAATTATTTTTATTGGTTTATTGTATCTTTTATAAATTTTATGTCTGTGTCTTGTGTATCTGCATTCATACATGTACCTACTTCATCTATATGAGAGTACATATACATAATAGAATACTGCTCAGTCATAGAAAGAAGTAAATTTCATGAAATGTGAATAAGCCTAAAGTATAAGTATAACCACTAAATCCACACAGAGGTCAACATGTGTTCTCAATTATGAAGACTCAAAAAAGGTTAAAAATATGAGCAGAGGGTGGTTTGTGGCAAGAAGCTGAAGAGAGTAGATGGGAAGCTAGGATGTAGGGAGGACAATTACTGATGAGAGAATCCATGCTACACATAAAGCACAATAAGATTTTCTATCAAACTGTAAAATGACAGTAAATTCTATGTATATATGTCCTAGAGTTAATCAAAATTTATATATCAGCTAAAAAATAGATTCACATTCATTAAAAAAGTAATATTTTCCCCTTAAAACTTGCACTTGCTTAGTTTTCTCATTTCAGCAATAAGGTACTTATCCCTAGGTTATTTATACTTTTCATTATTCTCTCATCAACCAAAATATTGATTTTGTTTGGACAAGATAGAGAACTCCTCTTGGTTTGGGGAGGCATGTAATAAAATTCTGTTCAGTGTCACAAAAGCACCAACATTTTGTGTGTGAAGGAAATGCTACTGTGTTCACCTTTAATTTTCAAAGTTAGAGAGGTTCTTCCTCTTGGACATTGTTGCATCACCCTAGAGAAATACTGAACTCAAGCTGTGACTGCATGTTGGAACAGTGTGGAAAAGTCAGCAGAAAGGAAGGCACCTCAGTCTTCATCTCATGGCCCTTGGGTACAAACCTGAAAGGCATGCTCTAGGCTGCTAATGTACTAATTGCTACACCATGAAAGAAAAGACACAAGGTAAGGTTTTATAGCAGCTGTATCTCAAGAGCCCAATAAGAGTTTTAAGAAGAGTTGAGGGTGCCATGGAGCTTTTATCTGAATATTTTATAGAAAATTACTATACTAAATTCAGTATGTTTATTAATGAATGAAAATAAGAGTCTTAACTATTTCACATATAAATATTTTAATAAAAGTAATTATACTTCATAAACCAAAAAATGTCTCAAGAAATCAGCATTATTTCACTTTCTGACAAACCATTTTAACGTCTGATTGAAGGGAAATATGTAGTGGCCATGGTTTCTTCTATATTAAGTTTGTTGTGAAATACCATACAATGTGGCTTCCACAGCTTTGGACTGCACTTTCAAAGCAGCTGTGAAAATTAAGGTCTATAAGACCTTCATATTACAGAGGTTTCAGCTAAGAGGCCTAATGCAAGTATCTCAGCTGCCATCAGGTTCCCAATGGCTGTACCTTGAAAGGTACTCTGAAGAATAGTTTGATGATAGCATCTTAATTTTGTAAACTGGGTTATAATTTACATCTTATTTCCTTTGCCAGTCTATGCAAATGAAGTTCATTATGGGTTCTGTTCATAGTTAAGGGAAGTCAGCATCAGATAGATAATTATTTTCTACATCATAGTTAAATCTCTAATGTTCATGCTCCCAAAAAAGTGCTCCTGCGTGGAAGACAATTTTGAGGAGATGTAATGAAATGCTTTAGAACAAAAGTATTAATACTTTTTAGTAAATGTGAGTTTTAAAAATCTATATAAATATAAATATCATATACATTATTTGTATTTTAGTATAAAATCTAAGTTAATATATTAGATATGAAATGGTAGAATATATATCTAAAATATGAAGTGCATTTTATGAAAAAAATAAATGTATATATAACAAATTGACCCAATTTCATAGTACATTAATTGTTTAAACAAAATCTGTGATTTGAATTATCAAGTTATTTAACTTTATTGTTTCACTTTCTCAAATCATTTAGACATAATAGTGAAAGTGAGAACTGTATATAAGCTTGTATTTAGCTGCTCTTGCATTCTTTTAATATATTACCCTTTTGCATCAAAATAGTCCTGGAATTTCATGGGGCCATGTAACAAAACTCAAACAATTATTTGTTGTTTTGTTTCCCCTGAAGTAAACCTCTAGATATTAGAAGTGCAGTATCATATTTTTGCTACTTGCTGCAGCAGCAAACTACTCTGACCACAGCTCTCAGAATCACTATTACTATTCTTAGTGGAGCACCCTGAGAGCTGGTCATAAAGATATAAATGATACCATATAGCCTGCGAACCTGATGCTTTTGTGGAGTCCTGGCATTGTGTATAAGAAAAGTGGTCTAATGATAAAATCAAGGCAATATTACTTCCTTCCCCCAACAATATTTTCAGTAGTAATCTAAGCCATAAATGTAATAGCAGATCTAACACTACTGGCAATATTAAATTGAAATGGCAAATTGCAAAGCTAGGAAAATTGTTATCAGAGGGATTGATCTACAATAGTACCAATATCTCAAACTCCAAAATAAATGTTCAATAAAATGATGCTTCACTATTGTGCAAGATTCATGATAATGATTTACCCAATATATAGTACTTTAAAAAGTCTAGCCATCTTTCAGATGTTAGGACAAAACACAGAGAACTAAAATGAAAATACATTCATTTTTATGTTCCATGGGATTTTTACTTCAAAATATATTTTGTGTCTCATTTTAAAAGACTGGACTTTCAGCCGTAAAGAATTTGGCTTTTTTATACTGAATTCCTAGGAAATATTAGTTCTGGGCTAGAAATGTGCCTTGACTGCACAGACACAGTGAATTCACTGCTTCAACAAAAAGAGTTGAAAGTTTTGAGTATTAAATATTATAATTTTTAATTTTTTAATTAAAATTATATTACTTTTCTTCTTTCCTTTCTTACCTCCAGACTTTCTCAAGTACAACCCACTTTTTTCCTTTTGAAACAATGATCTCAGTCTTATTATTATTATTATTATTACATGTATGCATAGTATATCAGACCTGACAACTTAGTATTGGAAAACTAAGAAAAAAAATATTAAAAGACTACTATCCAATTCTTATTCCTCATGGGACAAAAAGGTTAACAAGCAAATCTCTCTGCTAATCTATTTATGCACCATTTATATTCATCAGTGTATCTGTTCTGTCTGACTACTGATCATCATTGATCCATACCTGTTTACATGTCTTATAAGTTTCCAGAACGTCTGTATTTTACTATCATTACAATCTATCCCATAATCTTAAATGGCTCATACAATAATGTATGTTTTGCTCATTTTTCAGGTCTATAGATCGATGGTGTTTTCAGAGGGTTGCAGATCCGATCCAAAGATTATCAGACTAAGCATGTGGACCCTCAGGCGTTGTTTTCAGTAGCAGTGAAGAGCAGATCCTCATGTTTTGTTTCTTTGGTTTTTCTACTTTGGACTATAAATAATCCCCTTAAGTAGAACAGTACCAGCTATTGTGTGAGCAAATGGCTTCAAGGGTCGGAAAAATAAAGGAACATAAGTAACGAGCAGTGAACCTTCCCACTTTGCCATCAGACTGCTGGCCATTGATGGTCACTCTCCTCTCTTTTTCTCACATGTGTGTCATAACAGCCCTACCCTGAGGGAGATTCACAAGTGACCAAGGACAAGTTCACTGATAGCTGTAGGGAGTTTGTAAGCATACTTTAGCTATAGCATCTATTGTAAACAATCAAGACACTATAAGAGTGAATTAGGTTTGTCCCATTTTCAACATGATTGATGTAAGAGGGACATTGTGGCCACCATAACTAGCACAGCTTGTGAAGGTAAGGCATGGATAGAAGTCCCTCTTGGAAGACACAGTGGGAGCTATTTATCTTAGAATTAAAAGTGACTCTAGGCTTGGTCTCATTTGAACATTCTTGAGGTTTTTTTCCTTTCCTTATTGTCCAGTGCTAGGAACCTCACTCACAACTCTCTAGGAATGGTTGGAATGGTTCTTAGGTTTTCTACATTTATTTTCTTTCTTGACTTTCTATTTCTGTTACATTGAAAAGTCATGGACTATCTCAAAGCTGCCAAGATTTGAAAGCAAGTTTACATCAACATTTCTCTCTCTCTCTCTCTCTCTCTCTCTCTCTCTCTCTCTCTCTCTCTCTCTCTCTCATGTGTGGTGTGTGTGTGTGTGTGTGTGTGTGTGTGTGTGTGTGTGTGTGTTTCTTTTTGTTGTTTTGTTTTGTTTTGGGACAAATGTCCTTTAGCTTTCTTACTCTTAAAGTTTCTAATGCATAGGCTCTATATGGGAGACTGGAAACCACTGGAGCTTGGTCAGTTTCCTAAAGTGAGTGTATATATGATTTAAATACATTACCAAACCCAACCACTAGTCAACAGCACAAAACATAAACAGTTTTCATTTTAAACTTCTAGTAATGTTGAAATTACATGTGACAATTGTATCTACCTGCAAATAATTGCAGATGACAGCATTAAGAAACGGTAATAGGAGTTGACAGTTATTCTTACTCCTGCATTGACTGCTGACTAGGACCAAACCAGTATTGTTTGTCATGAAAGTATACAATTTCTCCACAACTAAGAAGGCAAGGGTATTTATGACACTAACCACATGGACAATTCAATAGATGCGATTTGGTTGTTTTGAGGGATGTAATGTCTAACTTTTACTTTTACCAATAAAAATGAAGTTCTCTTTAATGGATGACTGTAATGAAATGGTAAACCAATATAACCATAAAACAGAAAGAATAATGTTATGGTAGCAAAGTGCTACAAATCCATATTTATAATATAGTGACTACAAATGCCGTGAAAACTGAAGAACAATTTGCAATCAATTGTTTAAAATCGCTTATTTTTACCCAGTTTATTTGAAAACATATCTTTCCAGATAAAAATCATGAAGTAATTTTAGAGAATTTTGAATGTTATGTAATATTGATATTTATTTACCTTTCTAAACACTGTACTTATATCCACTGTATCATAAATTCAAAAGTTGTTTTGTACAAAACATCCTTCACTCTGCATTGATCACTGTGGTATCATATGAATGTGGATATTATAGTTTGGAATAGAGTATGACTCAGGCTTTTGACTGTATTTAGATTTGTAACTTTCCCCTCATTCAACACTTACTTTTTTTAAAAAATTAATGTTACTGTATGTTGTTCTTGATACTGTCAGCATTATAACAATTTACAGTCTAAAATATAGTTATCCAGTATAACTGATTTTATATGCATGAACCTTATACCAGTATACAAATGTTAATAATATTTTTATTTATAATATTTATAAAATGGTAACAAAAGTAACAAGTTTTGGTTAAAATAATAATGACACCGATCTTAATCTTGTTTCTATAACTTTTTGTCTATAAAAATAAATCCCATCTCAGATGAAATATTATTTTTTGGCAGCACAGTGGCAGAAGTTGAGTTTTATTTTTCTTTGGATTCTACCCATTATTTGCATAAATATGCATAAATGTGTTAGAAGAGACCAAACAGATATAAAAGCACATACATAGTAAACAAGGAATATTAAACACACTGGGTGAGTCAAATGAAATCTGAAACTATATATGGGTAATAAAAATATTAAGAAAAACCAAAGAAATATCAGTGAGGTGATATATATATATATATATATATATATATATATATATATATATATGCAATAGGTTTTACTTTGTGAAAAATTATCTGAAATATTTCCATGAATGAGATTCGATTATCTGCTCTGCAGGAGTAATGGTCTATATTAATCTGAGCAGACGTCAGTGGAATTAGATCATGTGCCTCCTCCCTCCTTTCTTTTATTACAATGTCAGCACAATATTCAAAATGTCTCAGCAAACTCTTCCCTCCACAACTTTAATAAGTAGATTTGCCAGGTGCAGCACTAGCAGGAGGCCTATAATGTATTTAAGTTGGAAAATGAGGCAATTATATTTCAGGGTTCTGATTGGCTACATTTTAATTTGAGACCCATCAGATGTACTGATTTAGCTGGTAGCTTTCTGGAGAAACCTCCTACATATGCACCTGTTCGTTTTATTAAAACAGAAACACCTTGCCAGGGGTGAGAAAAGGATATTGGTCGCAGAAACCGCGACAGCTTGGTCCCTCTGCTCTTACTATTGATTACATTTCTTGACAGTCGCATGGGAGGTTAACTGCTAGCAGGCGATTAACACCCTTGCAAAATAATGAAGAAAACATAATTATATTGGGAAGCCCCAGAGACTGTTTGTAATCTTAAATGCGATATCCCCGGGTCTATTTCAATATCTGTAGCAACTCAAGTCTCTTTCTTTTTTGGTCAACCTAGTCTCTATCTGTGACAAAAGCAGTAATTATTAATGTATTACATCCTTATGTCAAAATATTAAAAAGAATCCTCAATTTCCATTAATCTAATTAAAAATTCCCCCAAGGAAACTCTCAATGAAAGAAATAAAATTTGCTTTTTATTTAAAAAATACTTCTTCAGGAAACTGTATTCAATATTTTTGAGTCAGAATACTTCAATATCAGTCTGTGACCTTGATAAATGTATCCCCTTCCTCATCACAGGATTGTATCTCAGTGAATACACTCTAGAGCCAGACCACTTAAACATCAATTTCTGCTGTGTCACCAAGAAGTCATATGTCCTCTAGGAAGGTTATTTAGGCTATCAGCGAGATAGAGCCCTGCTTTGTGAAGCTGAGTACTGCCATGTGTGCTGTTTCTACTAGTTCCATCCATTATGATCACACTGGTCCAGAATGGACCTCCAATAAATAATGTGGCTTCCTTCCTCTACCTTGCCTTCACCCAAGAAGTGATATAAGGAAAATGATGCCCTATTTTTCTCCAGCGATAACCTATGTCCAATTGTCTAGCTACAGAAAACAATTGCTCAGCCTTTGAAAGGGAAAATGGCAGCAGCCACCCTTTCAAACTGAATGAGCTAGCCTGAGAAAGTGTGAGGTCTGAATTCTAAATGCAGGTTCTTCGTCTATAATATCCCTTGAAAGGAGTTACTCCTCCATCTCATCTTGTCTTGCAATGTACATTTGTACAGATAGTCTCCTCACTTTGGAGTCAAACAGGACATTCAATGTCAGCCATAGCCATTTAACTTCTGTTAGGGTATAAGTTTTACTATTTATTGAAACAGGAACAAGATGTTCTCATAAGAGGAGAAAACTGCTAAAGATCTAATCCCTATGGTCCAGAAATGTTTTGAAGATCCAATTATACATGAAAAGCAATACATTTCTAAACAGTACATAATCTCACAAAAATAATGTTAGTTTTACATAATATATGAAATGGTTAAATACATTATATTTAGCTTTGCAAAACAGCAAGAATTCTAACTCCAGCTATTTTTAAAATGCATTCAGTTTATAACAATTCCTAAGCACACTTTATTCTACTCAGTTATCCAATGCTAAGATGCTTTGTTTCACACTGTATTTTAAAATAATGAAATTGAGAGAAAGCAATGCTCTCGTGGACAGCCATTTATCCAGGAGTATATGGGTAGCATATACTGTATTTTTCTTGTTTAAAATAAAGAGGACCCAAAGTTGGGTAGGAATGTGATATGATAAGCATACATTGTACACTATTCTCAAATGACTATTAGAAAACAAATAATTAAATGAATAAATGGAAAATAGAATATCCTGTGCATGTATAATTCAAGGAAGCTATACTAATGTTCATCCTTCAATTCAGTACAGTACAATATACAAGTGATGAAACTGACATAGGTAAACTTCATACTAAGGTATACATATATACCTACTACGTACATATCTAGGTCTAGGATGTTATTATGAGAATATAAACATATTATCATCAAAGTCAAGGTAGAGGGCTTTTCATCACATCAGGCATACAGTTATATAAGCACCAATACTTGCTTTTATATCTTTAAAAAACATTTTTTATCTTATCTGTATCATTTTGAATGTGTCACATAATGAGGACAAAAAACTATGATCTTAAAGACTGGCTCCTTTTTCCTCAACATAATGCCCTACAGCTTCATCAGAGCTGCTGTGGACCCATGGTAAAGATATTTAGTGTAATTAATGAGTATAATTTCATGGCATTGATATACCACATTTGGTTACGAGTTTCTCAAGGGAGATATTTTAGGTTGTTTACAGTTTTACTATGTAAATAAAGTAAATTTATTTGCATAAAACATGATTTGATTCCATCTGACATCTTTGCTTTTATTTCACTGTTTATTTTTACTTTGTCATTTTATCTTTTCTGCCTCTCTGTACATAAAATTTTCAAGAATCCTATTGGTTTATTTGAAGCTCTTTGTGTATTTCTGTTATATGGATTTTCTTGAAATAATCTCTAGTTATTATATTATACTATGTATATTATGTTATACAAAATGTACATTGTATTAATATTGGCATTTTAATTTCAAGTAGTATAAAAACATTAATTCCTGTTAAGTCCTATAACTATGATTCGGTTAAAACTATAATATAATTAAATATTTTTTTCTTCAAACATCAAACAATATTTTAGATTCTATTGAAAATTCAAAGTGTTCACCACCCCAGTTCTTTTAGTCTGCTCTTTTATGTTACTAAGCACAGCCCCTGAGTGTTTTATTATTGCTGCTCAACAAAAAGATAAATACAAAAGTTTATCAAAACATAATATGTGACTTGAGGTTAGCTTCTGAATTCATTACTTATGTGTTTGCTTCCTTGGGTGAAGGGCTCTTGTTTGAGTCACAAGTTCTTTAGTACTTTTGAGAGGGTCCTGGCCACACTTGTGTAATGATTATGATAAGCAATGACCCTATTGGAAAACTATTTTTTTTAAAAAGTGAAGAAAATGTTGAAGTATTTTTCCAACATAAAAACCCAAAGTAAAACTGCTCTGAGCTTTGTTTCTCTCCTGTGATAAGGGCAAGTAAAAAAGACTAAGTATTTAAAAACAGCTGTGTTAACAACCATAACAGGAAGGCAAGCAAACAAGACTCCTAATCCATCAATGGGCTCCAAACAAATAAAAACTGACAGTGATGTGAAAAAAACAATCACCCAGAAACACTGTGCATGGGAAATGCCACTTAGTAAAGCCATTGTAGAAAACATTATAAGGGGCAGAAGAGATAACTCAGAGGATAAGGTCACTGACTGCACCTCCAGAGCACCTAGATTTGATTATCTGAACCCTCATGGCAGTTTACAACCCTATTTATGTGCAGAGTGTCTGAAAGTCCTCTTCTGGTGTGCATATGATGCATATCATACAGGTTGGCAAAACACCGATACACATAAAATAATATCAAAAATAAGAAAAACCAAATTCAGGCATATTACCCTTGACAATATAGCCATTTTGATTGCAGAACCATTTACAATAACCAATGTAGAAAAAGAAAATATACAATATGTATGTAAAATGGAGAATTATTCAACCATAAAACTGAAAACAATTTTGTCATTCTTAGGAAAATTGAAGAAACTAGAAGACAATATTAAGTCAGATAAGTCAGACACATAAGAGACTACATTGTATGTTTTCTCTCATATGTGAAAACTTTAAGTATAAACAATGTGACCTGTAGGAGGGGAAGGAACTATTAGGAAACAGGAAGAACTGGGTGTGAGAAGAGAGAAAAGTGAAAGAAAGAGAGGGTGGAGGGAGATAGGCATGGTCAACCTACAATGTTTACTGATATGGAAACACCAGTGTGAAACCAACACTTTTGTATAATTGATATGTGTTCATAATTAACAACATAACAATGATGTTCCTTACATGAAAAAGATTTCTGTAAATTTTAACAGGATTCTTAAAAAATATCTTATGGATTTCTTTTGCTGAGAATTTTTTGTCAGTGTTGAGAAGTATTTCTGAATTTCATATGTTGATATTTAATCTTGAAATTTTATTGAATACATTGATTTCTGAGAGGCTTTTAGTGAAGGCTTTAGGATTTTCAGTGCATAAAATCTTGTTATCTTCAATCAAGGTTAACTTAACTTCATTTTTCGTTCCAATTTGGGGTGATTTATTTGTCTCCTCTATTTAGTTTCTTTGGCTGAGATTTCCAGTCCCATGCTGATAAGAAGAATCAAGGCTTCTCTGGCTGGCCTTCCTCCAGACCTGAGAAAGACTTCCAAGTTTTCACCATTCAGTAGAACATCTGCCATGAGGTTTTAATTTTGAGGGCTTATGCTATTGCATTGTGATTTATATTCTCTTTATGAGCAAGTTTTATAATAAAAAGATGTTAAATTTTGTCAAATATTTTGTGGTGCCTATTAAATTATTATTTTAATGTGCTGAGTTGTTATTGTGATATTTTTATTTGTTTACATATGTTGTACTATCTTTACATGAATTTCACTTGATCTTAGTAAAGGCCCTTTCCATCATATTCTTGAATTCAGGTTGTGAGTACTGGCCGAGGATAGCTATATAAATATTCCTTGTGTGCATATTCAGGTATTTGACTCATAATGTTCTCTTCTCTTTTTGTTTCTGCTGTCTTTGTCTATATATGGCATCAGGATAAATTTGACAGCAAAAAATGATTTGGAATTATACCATATATTTTCATGTTTAAAAATTGCTTCCCCCCCTTCAAGACAGGTTTCCTCTCTGCAGCTCTGGATGTCTTAGAATTCACTTTGTAGATCAGGCTAGTATTGAACTCAGAGATCCTCCTGCCTCTGCCTCCCAAGTGCTTGGATAAATGTGTGTGCCAGCTGTGCCCAGCAAGAATTGTTATTATTTTTACTTTGAATCTTCAGAAGTATTCAGAAATAAAGCCATTTAAGATTGAATTTTCTTTATAGAATTAATTTATTAATTAATTTATTTATTTTTATTTTACAATACCATTCAGTTCTACATATCAGCCACGGGTTCCCCTATTCTCCCCGCTTCCACACCCTCCCCTTACCATCAGCCTACCCCCCATCCCCACCTCCTCCAGGGCAAATCTTCCCCCGAGGGCTGCAATCAACCTGGTAGACTCAGTCCAGGCAGGTCCAGCCCTTTCCTCCCAGACTGATCCAAGTGTCCCTGCATAAGCTCCAGGTTTCAAACAGCCAACTCATGCAATGAGCACAGGACTTGGTCCCACTGCCTAGTTGCCTCCCAAACTGATCAAGCCATTCAACTGTCTCACCTATACCCTGATACCCAAACCACACAAAGATGCAACAAAGAAAGAGAACTACAGACCAATCTCCCTCATGAACATTGATGCAAAAATACTCAACAAAATATTGGCAAACCGAATCCAAGAATACATCAAAACAATCATCCATCACGACCAAGTAGGATTCATCCCAGGGATGCAAGGATGGAACAACATACAAAAATCAGTCAATGTAATACACCATATAAACAAACTGAAAGAAAAAAACAACATGATCATCTCCTTAGATGCTGAAAAAGCCTTTTGTATTCAAATGATATTTTATGGTTATTTTTTAAGATTTATTTTAGGTTGAATTGTGTGTATGTGTGTGGGTTTGGGTGTGGACATATGCATATGAGTGCAGTACCCATGGAAACCAGGAACATCAGATTCTCTATAGTTCAAGGTGGTTGTGAACTATCTTGTATGGATACTGAGAACCAAACTTGAGTCCTCTCTAAGAGCAGCAAGTGATCTTAACACTTGAGCCATCTCTCTACCTCTTGATAGCTATTTTTAAAGAAAATGATTCTTAAACTGTCAAACATTGTATTTCATTAAAAATGAAACACTCAGAATGGAATAATATTTTATTTTCTCCATTATTCAAAATATGTAATGTTGAATATTGTACCAAATCACTAAGAAATATTTAAAGTGTTATTGCTAAATGTGGCAACATTTTACATCTGTTCAGTAAGAAAATTACATTTTAGGAGTAAACAATTCTGTTTTGTGTTTTGTTCACTTATGGCTACTAATGTGTTCCATTTGATGCAGGGTAGCAGAAAAGTATTTTTCACAGACAATGAGCCTGAGAGCCTATTCTTGAAAGTTTATGATGTATGTTAGCAATCACAAGTCCTTTAATTTAAAAACCTTTCATAAGGATGACTCTCAATATAGTGGCATGTGACTCAATAGACACTAGCCTAAGAAAATGAGAGAGGAAAAAAATCAGTAATGTATTCTTTTAAAAAAATTAAAAAGTGATAGGAAAAAAAGATGATTGAGTTTTCAATCCTAGAAGCCATTTTGTTAAGGGTCCAGGTTTTATTTTTGGTTGTGAGCCTAGCCTTTAACGACTGAGCCATCTCTCCAGCCCGGGTCCAGGTTTTATAATTCTTGAAAAAATATTTGGACAATCAAATAGCTAGAGTTTACCTTCAGCATAGTTTGCTCTGCTATTTCTGTATTGTTTGTTTTTATTTATTTTTATTATTTAAAACTTATTTTAAATATAAATATTTTATCATATTTCCCATTTCCCAAGCCCTTTCAGATCCTGTCTTTCTTGCTACTCACACAATAAGTTTTTTTTTTTTTATCAAAAATAAACACACAAAACCCCAATACAACAACAAAACCCCTCAAAACCAATGAAAGAAACAATATCCTTTAAAAACCCAAACAAACAAAAAAGTCACTAATCTGTTAGCAAATAAAAGCACACACACACACACAAAAAAAAAAAAAACTGCACAGTCCATTATATGTTGGTCAACTACTTCCGAACATGAGATCCTCTTTGAAGTGGTTGATATACCTAGTGTTTATCCATTACAACATTTAACTTAGTTCTCCCAGCAGATATAAATGACAGTTCAGCTTTTAATTTTAACCCTGTGGGCTACCTTTTCATTTATTAATTCTTCTTTAACACAACAAAATAATACATAGTAAGATAAACCAAAAACTATCTCATCATACAGCTTGCAAGATATACTAGGGCAATGGTGGCACAAAGCTTATTGGAAGAACCAATTTCACTTAAGGCCCAATCCATGAGGTGGAACCCATACCTAACACTGCTTGAGTGACCAAGAACCTGAAACTACTCAGCTTGTGTGCCTAGGGTAAAACCAAATATTAGTAGTTCAAACAAACAAACAAGCACACAAAGCACATAGTCATAACAGAACTCCTAATGATTTTCAGTTATTCTCATAGATTAGTACCTTGTTTCCCAGTCATCAGAGAAGCTTTCTATTGCAGAAGATAGAACAAATATAGAGACCTACAGCCAAACATTATGCAGACAGAGTTCTAAGTGGAATGTCTCCATAAAATCCATCCCTTTAGAGCTCAAGGAACACTTTTTCTTCTGTAGGTTTGTCCTGTCCAACTTATTATTTATTCTAATTGTGATTTGCTCATTGATAAAATTTCTGCCAACCAAAAAAAAAAATATTTCTCTGTGTTTATAATGTTAACATAAAAAGTGAAAATAAAAGGATCCAGGTTAGCTAAAATATGTCATCTTAGTGTGCTTTACTCTGAATTATTTTAATTGTGTAATGTCCTTTACTGTTCATAGAAACCCTTAGTGGGTTGGATTTTGAGTGAATGAGGTAAGTTAATGTGTTATTTTGGAGAAAACTATCAACATGGGAGAGACAAATGGAAGCACTTCCTGTGTAAAAATGAGAGTGCTAGTTTTTGAGAAATTAAAATAATATTTTATGAGAGACAAATGGAAAATTTAGAAAATCTTTTTTTTATTCAGTTTTGTGATTCTTATAGAAACTATGCCAAGGAATATTATACAGATTTAGCCAATTTATTACTCTCTCAAAATATAGGCTAACATCAGTTATAAAAAGCCCTATCAGTTACTTATCAAACTTACTGCTTTGAAAATTGTAGGAAGCTAAACAACAGATGTCCCCCAAACACATAATTATTAAGCCCTGAAACTGAAATTGTTACTGTATTTGGGGAAATTCTTATTGCTGTAGACATGGTGTTTCCCCAAAACTTGACATGATCCTAAGACGTATCTGTGTTCTCAGTTTCATTAATCTTTACATAGGTGTCCTGATTATATGTTAAATTTATAAATTTAAATTCTCTTTCAGAAAATTTGAAATATAAATCTGCCAGCCTCTGGTCTATCTTATAACACAATAAAGGACTTCTAAAAGACCTGCTATAACTATCTTTAATTTTATTATCAAGAACTGGCTCCTACTTCTGATTTACTATTAGAGATCACCAATTTTCAATCACATATAGTTTAATATATGAACCAAGCACAATCTTACTTTTCCTTCAGTATTTTTCCCTAGTACTTCATATAGTGGTTAGAAGGCTTAGCAACTTTTCTTTAAGTGAGTTTAGCTCAATTCTTCGCTTCCTGTTTTGTCTGATGCATTTATTTTTCTTTGACCACAGGGTAGTTTTAATCTTAATCATCAACTAGGTTGCTAATGTCACCAATGAAATCATCTATTGAGTAATGAAATAAGAGAAGCACAGAGAGGAGGTGAAAGCAAAAGAGCAAATAAGCATTCTGCAGAGGATGCAGAATAGTAAATAGTAACTAGTGTGTGCTTTTCTATCCTTCCTTCCTTCCTCCATTCCTTCCTCTGTTCCTTCCTTCTTTTCTTCCTTCCTTCCTTTCTTCTGATTTTTTGGCATCTTGGTTGTGAATCTTTGTTCACAGAACTGTGAAAAGATAAATTTCTATTATTCCTAACCTCCAGCACTGTGATAATGTATCACACACTGATTGATGAGAAAACAAACTTGAAAATTTTTAATTCCAATTGATACACGCTAGATGAAGATTTCTCATTGATTGAGATGGCCTCATTAGGGAGCCATATGTTGACACCTAGACACTGTTTCCAAAGCAAAACAAATTCTTAATGCCCACAATCATATTATTTTGTTTTTGCAGAATAAATGAAAGGTTCATTTTCTGTGTACAATTGATAAAATGCTGGAATCGGATAAGCCACTTAAGCACCTGTTTTTAAGAAAGACACTGTCTAAACAGATTAATTCTAGCAGAGCCCTGGAGATAGTAATGGAATTCCCCAATTTAGGATAAACAGCTTCAGTATGGATTTTTGATAAGAAACCAGCTGCTCATCTGCAAGCAATAGTAGCTAAAGTCTGAAGGCCATGAGATTTGTCTGTTCTGGAAGAAATGAAAAGTGAGGAACAGATGGCTAGCATAAATAATTCAAAGAAGCTTCCCAGTCACTTCTTTAGGGAAAAACAGCATGTTGAACTATGTTTACAAGGTTACTTGTAACTTTTGGTAAACAAAACATTTCTATTTCCTCTTCTTGTTTGCCTTCAACAGTAAGTTTAGACACAAAACCTGCCTCTTTTCAGAGCTGCTGTCTATACAATACCACATACATTTTGTAAGAAATGTTCATATATCAGGGGTACAGTTACAAGGACAAAGATAAAAATATAGCTGAGGATAAATGAATTTTCCTTTATTTCTCAGAAAGTTATGGAAACACAAAATAATTGAAGCTTATTTCTCATAACATTTATTGTTTACTATGTCTCTACACAGTTCATCTCATTTGATGCAGGAACGTTATGACTCTAGAATTAATCCCTTAGTGGAAAAACAAATATATAACACTAACACAATGGTGTTGATAATCCTACTGAGTCCTCAAATTTTATAACAAAGCTTTTATGTTATCCTCTCTTAGGTAATATGACATTGCTTCTTCATGAAAGATATTTTTAAACTAATGATTTTCTCTGTTTTGGTTTTGAAATTTCCTCTATATGTACAAATAATTGCTTTGTGGACTGACACCACAGCTCAATGAGAGAGAACATGTCTCTAATGTGCAATGCCTTGGAGTAAATTCCTGGCAGTATAGGGAAAACTATTTTTCTTGTTATAGACAGGTATGAGGATGTACATTCATATATACATATACACATGTCTATGTTCCCTGAGGACTGCACATCCTTATTCTACAAGTAACCTTTCCCTTAGCTAACTAATAATCACTTCATTTTTTTCACCACATTATTACAAAAACATGTGTAGGTATTTCTGAGCTATATAATCTTCACAAATTTTCCTTAACACAGTACTCTGTTTTTACATTTTTCTTTATCTTAATGTTTAAAATAATTCTCCCCTTCCATTTCATTCTATTTAATTATTTGTAAAGTAATGTATAGCTACACTCATCAATAACCAAATATCTCCTCTGTCTAAAACTATCAAATCAAGTGAGTCCTGGAAGCTGCTACGATATTCTAAGTATCAGCTTTCTGAGAGACTGACAGAGGCTTTCCTAGCTCCTTGACAACTCTGATCTATGAAATTTTTATTAATTATATTTTTCTTTGACAATTCCATTCATGTATACAATGCATTCTGATGACTGTCACTGTCCTACGCTTGTCAGCATTTCCCTCATCTCTTCTAATCCCTTTACCAAATGCATGTCTGAATAAGACATGTTTTGCTTTCTTTTCTGACCAACTAAGTTTAACCAAGGCCGTCTGTGTGACTGTGGGCATGCAATTGTCCTTTGGTGCTTTAATATGACCTTTGAAATTAAGGATGTTCAATATTACAGTTCTGTCCTCACAAATAAGTTATCAACATCAATAATTAACAGGCTATCCCAGAACTGACCTCAAAGTTTCAGTCATACTTTGAAGAATAATATGTTTCTTTAAGTTCCACTACAATCCATGGTCCCATGAATTACATTCCATGTTTTACCAGCATGTTATCATTAGTCAGACATAGCTTCAGCTTGTGGAAGATAGATCTAGATCTTGTAGGTCTCATACACCAAATAAGTATATAAGAAAGCTTCATCAGTAATGGAAAACAGTGTTTTTCTGCATATTTAAATGACATTTTCCGGGACTGTAAAACTATAGTGTTTATAATCCCTTAAAACGTATTTAAACATATGTTTGTATTTCAAAGTAAACACTTCTAACAGTTTCGTGAGAGGGCATGCCACCTGAGAAACATATATGAAGATGCTGATATGAAGCAAGCCAAAAGATGGCCTAACTAAATGTATTAAAGGCTGTGTTAGTCATTGTTGCTCTGTACAGCAGGGCATACTAATTGACCATTTCTTTATATAACGTCAAAGAAAACTCTAAGTTACAGTGAAATTTAAGTAAGCATCTTTGAATGTTGAGAACATAGATCCTATAGAAATATGTAGACCTCTTTAAAGAAGATCATCCATGAAAAGAACTCAAGTAAAAACTGGGAAGGCCATGAGCACATGTGACTGTAAACTGACTCATGCACACAAGCATAGGTAAAACAGAACTTAATATAAGCATGTTGTTATAATAAATAGAACTACAGAATTTATGTTTTTACAGAAGCCTTGCTGCTTCCAGTTTTCTTATGTCACCCCATTATTCAGGAGGATCAAATACATAGAAGAATAACTCTGAAATGCTACCTAGCTACCACAGAGCCAAGACTGAGGATAATCTTACCAATGGAGACCAATATTAAATTTTTCAGGTGTGTATCTATTACATGTTCTTACATTTGTAAAACAAAATTTCATTTTTCTCTTAGGCTAAGTGAAGTAGATAAAATTTTGAAGATGGTGGTATTTGCTTTGCTTTGCCAAAAAAAAAAACAAAAACAAAAACAAAAAACCAGGGACAGTGAGGAAATATGATGATGAAAGTCAAGATAGGAAAAATAAAAAGCTAGCAATAAATTCTTGTTGTTTAAAATGTTCTTATTCCTAAAGCACATTCTCACACACACAAAAAAAGGACAACACTTTGCCCAGTGAACACATATGTATTAATTCAAAAGGAAAAATCATCCAAACTTCTCACATTGCCATGTGGCAGTCTGCAATTGCAAGCCTCAAGTCTTGATCAGGGCCAGCTCAATGCCCACTTGTTCACAGCATACAACAGAAATGTCACCTTCTCTGAAAGATCCTTGCCAGTGCACCTCACCAACACACAGTGTTTCCTTTACCATCCTGCACTATCTGGCTCCTGCCTTTGTCATTTACATGGGGAAAAATGCAAAAACCTAGCTTCCCATATAGACTTTCAGCCCTCAAATGTCACCATCCTGAACTTTTTATAATCCATTTCTGCCTACTTCTAATTTTGTACATATCCTTGATTAAATAACCACTGCTTGCAAATTTTCCTGGTGTTTGGGTATAGACCTTATTAATTCTATGTTGAGATAAATTAAATAACAAGAGAAATAGAAAATTTGAATTGAGAAAAAAATCACAAAATATGCTTAGACGTTGTAATGTCTACATCTTATTTTCTTTTTCTTTCTTTCTTTCTTTCTTTCTTTCTTTCTTTCTTTCTTTCTTTCTTTCTTTCTTTCTTTCTTTCTTTCTTTCTTTTGGTTTTTTGAGACAGGGTTTCTCTGTGTAGCTTTGCGCCTTTCCTGGAACTCACTTGGTAGCCCAGGCTGGCCTCGAACTCACAGAGATCCGCCTGCCTCTGCCTCCCGAGTGCTGGGATTAAAGGCATGAGCCACCACCGCCCAGCATCATCTTATTTTCTAATTGGGGGAGAAATCACAAAATATGCTTAGATATTGAAATGTCTACATCTTGTTTTCTACCCATTCACAAAGGGGTAGAAAGAAGGATTCACAAAGGGGCTGATGGAGAGTTTTGAATTGTTCCTGAAGCATGTAGCATTTTATGAAACATTTTTTTCCTTGTAAATCTTAGAAAATAAGATGTGTAGCTGAAACAGAGGTACAGTTACCAGATACTAAATACCTATGAAATTCTGACAATAGAAGAAAACATTTAACAAGAAAGGCCATTTTTCTAGAAAAAGTAATGCTTACAGAATGCATGGACAGATTCCAAAACTCCTAACAACTCCACTTGGGTTATTATGATGGCAAACATTACTTGAACAGCTGCATGCTTACAGGCTATTTTGTTATGGGATTAATTTCTGGAAAGCATGAGTTCCACATTGACTGACATCCCTTCTTCTCCTAGTCCATATTGTAATGATTTCTGTATAATTCAAAGCCAAGCTTGCACATCAGTCCTTTCTACCAAGTATTATTAGACATGTCTAGACTCTGATGTGAGATATGTTTTGGTTGTCACATCACATGGGGATGTAGTTCTTTAAAACACTGCATAATTTGGTAACCATAACAAGAATTAATTCAAGCAAGATTTCATTCTCTCAAAACCTGTGCTTAATGCTTTGAAAGACTGTTGGATGTGTTTGGGAAGAAAGAGAATAAATAACATTTTAAAGGACATGCATTACAAATGGATTTTTCTTTTTAAGAAGAAATAAATTTTTCGTAACTTCAACTAAATAGATGCCTCTACGGCTCTCTTGCCTCTCGGGAAGGATTTTCACATCTCAGAATGTTATTATCAAAGCTGGCTCTGAATTGTAAAATGTTGAGAAGTTCAAGCATTGTTTTAAAGATTGTTGAACAGATGTAGTTTCCCTTAGGAGATTTGCTTGGTGGTAAATATGTTATATTTCATCTGTGATCTTCCAAAGTATACGCATCCATTTTAACAGAAAGAAGACACCAGGAGATAAAGAAGACAAAGATCTGGCTCAACATGTCTTGGCATTTTAGCTGTTGATGTTCTTATTGCAGAATTTTGAATACATTTCAAAGAGAAACACTTATAAATTCTTTTCACAAATAAAACAATATCTCATCAGGAATATTACAGCATGATTGAGATTTACATTTCTGGTACCTATTGACTTGGGAATATTATAGTAGCTAATTGCAAATTACGTTACATGATGCAGACTGTGATTTATTTTAAATGACTAATATGCGACTAGAATCATGTCATTGTTTATTACTCACAGTTCTGGAATCAATTGTACATTATTTAACATACATTTTTCTAAACAAATACTGAATGCATTTCACAGTTAATCTAGTCATGCTAAACATACTAGAAAATATTACAATCTCAACAGATTTTTGTCCTTTCTGGGTAGCGTTATTTGTAATTGTATTATCTCTGAGTTTTAAGAAGAAAACTGTAAAAATAATTTAGACATTTGTAGTCAAATATGGAAAGAAATGTCTTACAACAGGAATAATTCAGCTTGTTTGAAAACAGACTCTATAAATACAAATTTTGTAACACAAATGTTTTAAAAAGTGTAAACAAAATGAGCTATGTTTCATTATCTGTACTTAAAGCACTCATAAATTACTTGAATATGTAGAAATGTAAAACAGAGAAATGAGAATTTAAAGGAAAATAATTATAACGGGACCCAGAATTGTAGAGGAGGCCTTTAGAGAGCAAGAATAACCTAATAATGTGACTAGGTTTATTAGATCAATGCTCCAAGTTTTGTTTTGAAGACATTTGATTATTGCACAGTTAGTACCGAACAGTTGATGTCTATTTCACTTTCCTAACATTGAAATGTGAAATCACGAGAAGATTTCAGTCTGAAATAATTCTCACAAATATGTGCAATATTTAAGTCAATACACTTTAAGCATAGACTCCTTCAGTTTGGTTGTTTCCTGTCTTTGAAAAAGACTATCTGAATTTGATGAATTAAGTTATAAATTAGGAAGCGTGATCGATTTCATGAATTGTCACATTGTGTTTAATGTGCTTTCCCATAACATAAATGTTTTTTCTCTATTCACTATGACATATACTTAAAAAATAAAACAATTCTGAGCCTAAATGGTGTATACCATTATCTGTTAAAGGTCCTGTGATCTAAATGAAGATCCTGTATGTCTCGTTCCCACTGAATACAATTGCAAATGCCTCTGCATTCAACTGGGAGATTGCCCTTTTAACCTGGGTCTTTGAAGTGGATAGGGCAGAGCAGCGTTGACCTTCCATATATATGAAGTGTAAAATGTAAATTGATTTTCAATGTTGTGCAGCTCAGGAGCTTCTGAACCCTGAATTCCATTATATGTTGAAGTTTGACTACCATGAGACAGAATCATTAATATTTTAAAAAAGCTTTTGAAATTGAATAGTCTAAGAAGTTGGGAAGATTAAACTTACAAGATAAATATGCAAGAATGATAGAATTGTATATAGATATTGAAGCCTTCCCTATGAAGACTGTGTGACAATCCCCAAAGAAGACTCATTTAGTGGACAGAAGTTAAAAGTACAGACATTTCTGAATAAAAATGGTAAAGTGTTATCAGTGGAGAGAAAACAAGGAGCTATAAAATATTTTCACTTTATGTTAAGAAAGTAATGTCTTTCTCATTGGATATGTTCAAAGTCAAAGTCTTCAGCTTTGTGATGCACTGAGTTCTCATTCACTGGGACAGAATGTAAACAATCTATAAAAAAGCAATCAAAAGAAATAGAAGATTCTTCATCAAGTAAGGTTGACAAACTAGTGACCAGCAGTCTTGACAGTTTTAAGAGTTGAGACATGACTTCATGCTTCAATGATGTTTTTGAAAATTTATCTTTTTATTCCGTGATGTCTTGTGTAGCCAGGGTGACAAATCTATTCACCTTTGTAGGACAATACTTGATCCTAGTTCACATAACACAGCTTCGTGAAACCTGGACACATTTGTTTTGCTGCCAATTAACTTCAAGATCTTTCCACTAACAGTTTGTCAACTCGTTGAGCATAGCACTAACTTTGCCGGCACAGGGGTTATTTCTTCTTTAAAGGTAGCTGTTAAGATCTTCTAGCAAGATAACAGAAACAAAATGGGATGCGCAGTGACAGACCATTTAGCTGTGTGGCAGATGCTGTGTGTGCTATACTGGTGTCACTAAATGAGAATATAACAGTGTTGTTCAAATCAAGGAAAATATATCTTACAAGCAGGTAAGTGCTACAAAGCATATTATGCTGTTCCACAACTTTGCAATTATTGATGAATATAAGGTCTTGAATTGTGGCTACGGGAGGCACACTCTTATTTTACAAGCCAATATTATGCTCAATATTTTATTGAAAATGTCACTGTTCAAATAACATTATGCAGACTGGACAGGTTATATTTAGGGGTATCTTTTTATATGTGAATACAATAACCATTAGTGAAAAAAGGCCACAAATTTGAAGTAGAGCAGGGAAGAGTATATGGACTGATGAAGGAAGAAACAGAAGGGAGAACAGTTGTAACTGTATTAAAATCTCAAAAAAAATATGGGTTTTAAAATTATACTTAGAACCACACAAATTAAAAAATAGAAACTATTAACAATTACTGAGGATATCATGGTAAATTTCAGCTCACATGAAGTAAATGTAGTATCTGTTTTATCTCTAGTAATTTTTGTTACTGTATAAAGAAATAAGATAATGATGAAACACAATTCCACTGCCAGTATTTAAGAAAACCCCAAATACCACAAATTGGTAATCAATTGCACACTCCATGCATGAAGTAAGTTAACATACTTTCCAATAACATCAATATTATTATAAACATTTTTTATTGCCTTCACATAATTATCTTTATCATTAGCAGTGTCATGGTGGCTTGTATGTTTTGGAGTAGTTTATGTTCCTGGGATCCAATCCACAGCATCTCACTTGCTCAGTTAGTGTTGCCTGTAGTTAGCTTTATTCTTTGTAAGAATATGAGGGAAAGAAACACCTCCAGTTACTGAGGATTTATGATACCTATGGTTTCAGAGAATTTGGTCGACTGCTGAAGTTGCCTCTAGTTCCATATGCGATGAGGTGTACATGTGTTGGGAGGTGGAACCAAGAGGCTCAGGTGTTTAATCATTTCTTTGACCTCACACAAGTATCTGGAATGTCACCAGTTGTTTTGGCTATAACCTAAACCTAGCCACAGTCATTCTCCCATAGACTTCCTTAGTTCAACAATCAGTGCGGTTTTCATTCACACACAGTCCATTAACTAAAACCAGTTGCATGGCCACACAACTTCAGGATGCTGCATGGTCCATTATCAGTTGATATATGTTATGTGTCTATCTGATGAAGAACACAAATGACAACTTTATCTTACATATCAATTTCTTTTCAGCAAGCTTTTTTTTTTTTTTTTTTTTTCCTGTAAATCTTGCCAGGCCTAGGGATTGAACCTGAGTATACTAAGCAAGCACTGTGCCGCTGAACTGCACCTCCAGCTCTTTTTCTATAGCTCTTAAGTATTTATTTTGAAAGTGATGATTACTAGATATAAAATGTTTCTAAGCATAACTCATTATTTGATAATAATCTCTTAATATTGTGAGAGTATGCATGTGTGTGTAAAACAATTGGAAACTCCATGTATTGGTGTTTGATAATGGAATAATCAACAAGGCCATTCATACAAAATGCAATTCAATTAAGTCTTCAGTTATGCAAATAAATCTTACTTGTGTGTCTTAGGGAATGATTACATTAAGAATATTTACTTCTATGACAATTTATTTAATACAAGTATTAATATATGATCATATATATATATATATATATTAAAGACAACACAAGGAAAAAAGAATATTTCCTTGAAAATAAGCAAAAATGGTTTCACAGTGTAAGAGAATGTTGTCTAAAATTGCATTTATAAGATAGTATTTTAGATAATTTATAAAGTGCCACACACAGTGCAGTGGAAGACTTTAATAAAGTCTACATAGCAACATGACTTTATCAGGGAAGCAACAAATGCACTTGGTGTCAATATCTTTGTCATAGTTTCAAAAAGGATGGAGTTAAAGTGAATAATCATATAAGTAGAAAGACAAATTGTAGGCAAAATCATCATGCATACTTTCTGACCAATGACTCACAAATAAAATTTTTCTCAATATACTGCTTTATTTGGTAAACTTTTCATAGTCCCTACTGTAGTAGAATATTATTTTAAGGTGTGTTACTTTTGTTTATGTTGCATTTGTTTAACTCTGTGAAGCTGTGTTACTGTTCCTGTGTAAAACACCTGATGGTCTAGTAAAGAACTGGCCAATAGCAAGGCAGGAGAAAGGACAGGCAGGACTGGCAGGCAGAGAGGATAAATAGAAGGAGAAATCTGTGAAGAGGGATTGGAGAGCTAGCAGCCAGAGAAGGAGGATGACTCTAGGGGCCAACCACCCAAATACACAGCAAGTCACAGACAGATAAGAGTAAGAGGTAAAGAAGTAAGAGAATGAGAAAAGCCCAGAGGCAAAAGGTAGATGGGGTAAGTTAAGATAAGGAAAGCTGGCTAGAAATTTAGCCAAGTTAAGGCCAGGAATTTATAAGTAACAATAAGCCTCCCTGTGTGAATTTATTTGGGAACTAGGTGGTGGGGCCCCCACAAAAATAACAAAATATAAAGAACACTCTGACAGTAAAAACTACAAAATAACATTTAATGAGGTCATTATTTATCTTGTTTAGATGATACTAGGTATAATCCTTGAATTCTTTGTTTCTTGATAAAACATGTCTTCAGGCAACTAATGACTGACATACAGATTGAAATAACTCAAGAACAAACTCATATCAATTTTATGAAGACATATTTTCCTATGATAAATAATTTAAAACCAATGAAAAACAAAATTATATCTATGTTCTCTGATGTATCTATATGTTCTACTATCTTTTTCTGAGTTGTATGTCAAGACAGTTGTTCATGCTCTATTTCACATTTAAACCATAAATTACATAAAACAAATCAAAGCAAGGCCTACCATTCAAAGTTCATATATGACATTCAAAATAACAGAGAACACATATGTTCTTTAAAATTATTTTCTAGGGTACACTTATTGAAAAGCAAATATGACAGTTACTGTGATAGTCTCATAAAAACAAATAGATTGAATCAAAAGCACAAACAATATTTGGTCACACATGCATTATATCTATATTTTACTATCTCTTGAATAGTCAATATGTATTATAATTTATAAGTTTTTTGCTCTGTATAGAACACTGTACTTGGTTTTGTGTAAGGACACAAAAAATAATATGTTCTTTGCCTCGCAAGAAACATCAAACCCCTCTCAGCCTCTTGGAATGATAGCACTGATTTCAACAGGGAATGAAAGACATCAGGGCCAACTGGAAGAGGTATGAGGTATTTGGCAGTAGGCTTCAATCGCTAAATCAAGCATCATTGCATAAAACACCTGCCTGGCACTCTGTAGACATCTTACTTCAGATGAGACTAAAAATTAATTGAAGTACAAAATCAAATTTGTTAATGTCAAAGGTGCTATTCATAATATATTAAATGCTATGCAGTTAAACAGTATTGATGTGAAAACAATAATAAAAAACAAAAACAAAAACAAAACAGTAGGTGTATCAGTTGGGCTTTCTTCTGTCTTTCTTAGACCTAGAAATAATATTTTGTTTGGAAATTATCTAAAAATTACTGTCGAAACAATGAGAAAATTATCACAATATGTTAAAATATATTGCTTTTAGTAGAATTTAGATTGCAATTTGGTGTTTTTAAAAATGGCTTATTTTCTTGTCCTAATACTCATTTATCATCTTCTGTTAAGGTATTATGTTATACACACAAGTAATTGCCACAATTATATAACCCACAAAAAGGTAACATCATTTGTGGTAACTTAATGAGTATAATAATTTTCTTTCTAGGATATCAGACGAAATAAATTTACCATATGATAAATGAAGTTGCTGACATTGTAAAAGAACAAGTTATATGCTAATGTCCATGTGGCTTGTTACTAATAAAGCTTGTATATCTTGCTTTAGCTACTTAGTTTGAACAAAATTAAGGATACAGTAGACAAATACATTGAAAGTCATTTATCCATAGACACATCTCATTTTCCTGCTAGAATAGAAAATTAAGGAAAGTTGAGAAGGAAGAGGAAGTTCTGTTTACACCCTTTCACAGTGAAATCATATGTCTTGATGGCACAGATTATGATTTTCATATCCAGGTTTTGAAAAATCCAACTGTGACAGGCATTTTGACTTTGCCCAAATACTCTGTTTTTCCTAGTCTTCAATGCACACAGTAAAATGGTATTGTCCTGTTTCCTACCAAATTAGGCTGAATCATAAAATATGATTACAATTAAAGAGAGATTCACATGGAGCCAGTGGAAAATGATGGTATTTTACTACAATGCTCCCATAACCAAACCAATCCATGATGCTGTTTATTTGAGCCTCAGTTCAAAAATAAGCCAAATGAATAGCAGAGATCTAAGCTAAACAGTGGTGGGTATGGATTGTGAATAAAAAACTGTGTTTGTATATACCTAGGATTATAGGGTCATATACCATTGCAGTATTGTCCTGCTGGTCCTGACTTCTACAGAAAATGGAACTACAAATGCAAGGATAAATACTAGTCCCCAAAGTAAAGCATAATCTCATAGCATTGACCTAATGTAATGGCTTTAGGAGACATCAATGGTACTGAAGAGTGTCTAGAACTGGAACAATGACCCAAGTTAAGTATTCAGAAAATAACTAGCAAAACTGTTGTATGTAGTATGTAGAAAATGATATTTTCAATAAAACCAGAAATTGGGTAATAGAAATTAGCTGTTTCTGACAGTACTTTCTAGTAAGGTATGATGCAGAATTGTCTTCTGTGATGTTCTACATGATAGTTTCATTCTTAGCCCGTGTTCAAGGGGTTTCTTGATATAGAAACCCCAAGGTCAATAACCATTGGGCAAGCTATGCATGCCACACAAACTGCAATGCCTTAGTTCAGGGATGATTTTGTAACATGTATGTGTATAGCAGCTCCTTACAATATAGGCACTCAATTTCAGAGGACTGTTTCAAAGTCATGAGAGGTAGAGAGTTTGAACACAAGGGAATATGTTGTAAGCCAGAGGACGTGGAAAACTGCATGTGTTTCTCAACTCTGAAAATTAAGATAATAAATTCAGTTATGGTATTACTTATACTTTAATATGCAGAAAAGATGCATGGATGGGATCCTCATTCCCCTCCTCCACAGTAACTAGTCTTAGAAGGTATACCTTGAAAAAGATGCATCATGTAAGTACTTATAGTTGGGTTCCTATTCACAATTAAGAGAGGCCATTAAAGTATCTATATATTTTTTATAAATCCAAATGCACAGTTGTTCTCCAGGTGAAGCAATAATAACATTCCCTTTAAGAATATATAAACTTCTAATAGACTGACACCAGAATTGGGATGATAATATTCAAATGGTGTCTTGGTCATATTGATATCTTCAAGATCTGATATCCATAAGTTCATATTTTTGTCAATAACTATGATTTTGTTGTAATTCTGAAGTTCAACAAAAAGAGAGAGCAGGAAAAAAGTGAAGTCAGAAAAATTAGCAAGTATAATAAATCATGTCCAGAAATTTAAAAAAATGTGTCTTGATTGACCTAAAAAATAGCAATGCAAATTTTATACAGATTACTTCATTTGGATAGGAGTTGTACTCTCTGCACAATACCTACGAATTTTAAAATGTTAATGAAATGTGTCCTGGAATGTCTTTCTGGAAAGAGTACTGGATAAGCTACACTCAGAAACATTATCTAGTTTGCACCTTAGATTTGGCAAGTGAGGTTACTTGGCCAGAAGTATTATCCTGATGTTAGAATTATATAATAAATATTGGACGATACCCTTCTCAGAAGAAGGCAGACCCAAAGGGTGATTCTTAGTTTTTGCCTGAGACCTTCAGCAAATGCTGCCTGTGTCATTTCAGGACAGTCCCTCATTGACTCTATTGTATGCCCCATTAGTCTCTTCTGTATGGACGTGTTTGCTGAGTTAATATGCTGTATGTCAGCATGGAAAAATGGCTTGTTGGCCCATGTCTCGGTATCTGGGTTTGGTGATAAGGATGCCATCTCTTCATTTCTTTTAATTTCACATAGATATGAATTTTGTTCTGTTTCTTGTAGGCTAAGAATTTAATTCGTTTTACATCTGACAATATAGTACATTGAATACATAATAATAAAATAGCATACTGTTGAAGACATTAAAACCTTGAATGTATATTCAGACTATCTTTCAAGAAAAAAATTAGGGAGGCTAAATTTGGTTTTGCCAATAGACTCTTAGCAGTTGTATTATGTGGAATTTTATAGGTAAGACTGTAATAATAAATGGGAATGGCTTGCTTTTATTCCCCATCTGGAATGAAGATTTCTTTTCCACATAGATTATATTCTGGTAGTATGATCTTGGAAGGAAAAGAGAGAATGGATCTTGCAATGAGTCATAATGCAGGAGAAGGGAGAAATAAACATCAGTGTTCAAATTCAAAAATGTAAATATAAAGGAAAAAAAAAAGCCTTTAATGCCCTATGCCAAAATGTGTTGAGACTTTTTCTTTGTCTAACCAAAGTTTCCGTGTTTATGCTGTCCCTGACCTACAAGCCTCTTGTCTTTTCTTCTAAGAGTGACTGGATTATAGACATGTACATATACACCATGCCCAACTTCTCTTTTAATTTATTTTCATTTTTTCTTCAGTCTTTCTGTTGTTAAAGCCCTTTAGCAGTTCAAGACTTTAATAGCCAACCTGAACAACAGATCATCTCAAACTGAGTTAACCATGAAGAAAATGTATCATTTCATGCCCCCAATGCTCTACACAAAGAGATCAATGAGAAGAGATCCAGCCTTCCACTAATGTTTCCAAAGAAACCTGTATTCAATATTGTTTGTCTTAAGAAAATCTTATTTCACTGTTGTGGTGGCATAGCCTTTAGTCTCAGGACTGGGGAGGAAGAGGCTAGTTTCCCTTGTCTTTGTTACTGTTGTTGTTGTTCTGTTGTGTTTGAGTGCGTGGCTTATGTAGCTCAGGCTGGCATCAAACTCACTATGTGTCCAGAAGGACCTGGAATTCATTGTTTTCCCACTTTCACTCCCCAATTAGGAGGATTGTAAGTCTGTGACACACGTGCATTTTGTCATGCCATGACTCAAACTCAAGGCCTCCTCTATCAGTCTATCAATATGCTCTGTCAAGCTAGTCCTATCCTCAGCTCTCAGCATTTTTACAGTTAATAATTTCATTACTTTGCTCTTTCACATTTGCTAAGAAAAATTTATGCTAATCCTTATCACAATTTAGAAAAAATAAAAATCTTTCCTATCTTGGGGATTTTTAGAAAATGTTGTTGGAGTTAAAAGCCACTCAGATTTTCATGTGTATGGAGTGATAATCTCGCCAGGGATCGGGCATCTTAAAATTTGCAGGCATCGATTGGAGTAAGTACAATATACCAGTATAAACCATAAACTATGCAATGCTAAGAATTTAATGGGGATTCTTAGTGAAAACCATAGTGATTTATTACCAGTGAAGAGAATGAAATAGAGTATGAAAAAGTATATTTTTTCTGAAAGTTATAACTTCTAAAGTGACTTTGACATTCAAGTATTTTATATGTGCATACTGTTATTTTCCAAAATTTTTTGTTGTTGTTTGTTTTTGTTGTATTTTTTCTAAAAAGCTGATAGCCAACTGTCACCTGAAAGAGAAATTTTTAAGTAATTTTTAGAAATACTCTACATGAAAACTAAGTAGAATAAATAATTATTAAAATTGTAGATGAATATACATCAGCTTTTCTGTACTGTAATAAATGATACAACTCTGTCCTTAGGGAATTTATCATTTTTCACATCAAATGTTTAAGTGTACAGCTTTCTCCAAAAGTCACACCTAGACATTTCCGATTATGAAGTGCTCTCTAACTGACATTCTTGTAACATCAAAAGATACCTTTTCATTTAATAGGACATGGTCTGGTTGAAGATATTTGTTGACAGCATATCACACCTTCAATTTTGTGTATACCAAGTGATAACACAAGTATTTTGAAGTGTCATGTCAAAATATTTATGAAATATTTACACTTTACATCAAATGAACTTTGTTTTGCTTTAAGATTATTATCCATGGAAGATCCCTATATTCCATAACCTCCTTTAAATAATTTAGTTTCTCATTTATGAAAAAACAATTGATGACTTAGAAAGTTAATAGGAAATACGTTATTTGTTTTGGGTTTATTTGTTTTTCTGGGTGATTGGGAAATTACTTTATAATTTACACTTAAGCTAAAAAATTAGATGTATATGCAAGACTAAAATATTTAAATTTTCTCAATAAATTTGGGAATCTTGTCACAAATGTGTGAAAGACATTGGCTTTCCATCATCATTGGGATTATAATTGTTACTTTCATATAATTAAACATAGCAAATAAATAATATTTAGTTATTGCAGATGTGAGAGCATATGAATACTTAGTTTTTTCTGTTTCTATAATTCTCTTCATTTGTAATTATATATTACACCTGATGGACCTGTGTGCCAAAAGCATTTATTATACATGCCTCATTATCTGGAAATATAAAGAATGAATGCATTTGATATTATTTTATAATTAGCCTTATAAATTGCTGTGGTTCACCCTCTGAAATACCTCACTTTGCTATTTCTCACACAGAAAAAGTCTTCTAAATTCAAATGAACATTTTCCTGCAATTAAGTAGATTGGAAACATTCTCAGATTGCAGGGTTTGAAAAGAAGTACATCTGTTCTTGAGATTGTCTGACACCTTTTTTTACAGGTTGTAATAAGTATATTTCCTAAGACATACATTATAGAACAAAATGACCCAAATACGAGCACACTACCCTAAGCTACAGATTAGATTTTACTTGTGACAATAGTAAACAGAGCCACATACACAAACAAGTTATCTTGACCTAATGAGATACAAGACTATTTTCCTCCTTTTCTGTCTGGTGGCTGCAATTAGCAGTTTCAATTACTGGGCTATGCACCCTGACATACCTCATGCTGCTATTGGTACCTGAGAAAAACACTTCTAAATTCAGATAATTATACTCCTAATTAAAGAATTTTGAGCCGATATATCTCACTTTCAGGGAAAATATATTTTAGCCAGTTAATTACTCGCATTTGCTTCATTTTTCAAGTTAAAATCGAATCAACCATTTAAAAGTAAACCACAATGCCTCCCTCAGTTTTATTTATTTTGTTGGCATGTTTATATACAGTATAAAAGGATTTGAATTTCTGCAGTACAGCATGACAAATTATTACCTCTTGCACCTTCAAAATTTAGCAGACATAAAGCAAAGTAATTCTACTATCATGCTTTTAAGAAAATGCATTCGATTATTTAATTTCATTTAGTTGAACAAAGATACACAAGTGCAGTTTTTTACATGGTTGTTTAGGGAAATACTTTAAAAGTATTTTTTATTATATTTATTCTCTAGAAATTTCATATATCAATATGATACACTCTGGATATTATTTCATCTACCTCTCATATAGCCCTCCCATCATATATGTATCACCTCCCCTATTCTCCCTGTCTTTTTATCACATTCTTGTCCCTCTGTTTTTTTATTGTTACCTACTGAGATTAACCAGGGAGTTCTACATAGCCATAGTTTTGAACTATCTATTGAAGCCTGGTGGGCTAACCTGCAGTCATACAAATGAAGACATGGGTGTCTCTCCACCAGAAACTATCAATAGCTTAATAGTTTAGCAGAGTTCAGGTATGCCTCCCCTATACAGGCAAGCCTAGCTGTTGTGAGATCATGACATGACTATTATGGCTCTGTCATAACTAGAATGAATCCTTTGACAGTCCTTCTCCCTGTCTTCATATCCTACATTATGTCAGTACCATTTTTAAATTTTCTTAGATATTATATCCATTATGACCCTGAATATTGTTTGTGCTGACTCACCTATTACTATACACTAACATACCCCACACATGATTACCATGTGCATGCTTTGTTTTCAATATTTTAACCTCACTGATTCTATATCTGTAGGTTTTACTAACCTGTTCTTTGCTTGAATAATTATGCCACTATCTAGGATAAAATTGCTTTGGAAACAAAATATTGACTTATTAGTTTCTAATAACACATTTTGATATTTTATATAGTTTCCTAACTCAAATTTGATTCTAAATATCTGGTGAACATTTTCCTATATTTATCTTTCTTTTTAATTTATTTTTTGCACTTATTTATTTATTAAGAAATTTTCTATTCATTTTACATACCAACCACAGATCTCCCTCTCTTCCCTCCTCTTGCCCCACCTCATCATCCCACCCAACACACCCCTATTCCCACCTCTTTCAAGTCAAAACCTCCCATGAAGAGTCAGAAAGGCCTGATACATTCAGTTGAGGCAGGTCCAAGCCCCTACCTCTCTACCAAGGCTGTGTAAGGTGTCCCACCATAGACAGTGGGCTCCAAAAAGCCCATACTGCACCAGGAATGGATCCTGATCCCACTGCCAAGGGGCCCGCCCCTTAAGCAGGTCAAGCTATGAAACTGTCTCGCTTATGCAGAGAGCCTAGCCCAGTCCCATGGAAGCTCCAGGTAAACACCCTAACTATCATCATAGAGACTCCTATATTTAGCTTATGCTCCCTGCCCTTTACTCCTTTCAGTCACTGTCATGATGGCAAGAAGATACCTTTGCTGCTCATTTCAGTGTTTAGATAATCAATTTTTACTGTCTTGCTTTCTTCCATCTGTTAGTTATATTTTACCTAGAACATGAAATGCACCTTTTCATGAAGTATCCCAATGTGTCAGGACACATGTCTATCAGATAATATCTTCCTGTTTTTCATGATGAAATTCTCAAAAAAACCTGTTTTCCACTATCTAGTATGACAATGTTAAACAATAACACACCAGAACTTCTACCTAATCCTGCATATGCCCTCCTTAAGCTTTCTGCTTCCTCCCAGTCACCTGCCCCTTTCCACTTACCAGAATCCTTTATAATTCTGTGAATAAGATCTAATTGAAGTTGGCTTTCTGTGCCTCAATTATTTCTCTAAACATAAGGATATCCATTTACACATGTGTTGAAAACTATAGAATTTTAATTTTGTTTGATGTATTGTAGGAGGACTCTGTTATGTTACACTCTTCCTTTATTCATTAATCATTGGTGGGCATGGAATGCTTCTATTTCATGGTTACCAAACTAGTTTGGGTATAAACAGAGGGATGCAACTGTCTATTTCTTGTTAATTGTATACCCTTTGGCTATACAATCACTACTGACTTTGCTCAACTACATGGAACATCCACTTTTCAGCTTTGAAGGAACTGATGTCTTTCCTTCTGTAATGACTGTGCAATTTCATATCCCCATTTTATCCAAAGGTTCACTGAACATGTTGGCAGCTCATACTTTTAACCAGAAAAAATCAACTGTTCTCATTAGAGTGAAATATTTTATTGAAGCTTTAGTTTTTCATTACCTTCATGATTAGAAAATTTAAACATTTTTAAAAAATAATCTTTTTCTCCATTCATAAATTAATTTGAAAAAATGATTTACATAAGATTCTTTTATAAAAATCAATATATTTTTCTACTTTGAGCATTTAAATTTCCTTATATTCTATAAAATACATCTTTTACAGATCATTTCCTAATATTTTCTTCTATTCTTTGGGGTATATCTCTAATGTTAATTCTTTCATTTTAAACTATAAAAATGCTTATTATGCTTTTATAATATTTGCTGATATTTGTTTTTATTTTCTTTGCTTTGGGGGTGGTATTAAAATATTTTTCTGTTTAAATCATATCTCCTCTGTGATTTTCTAGTATTTTTGTAGTTTTATAGTACCTTAAAAATTCAAAATATGAGGAAAGCTGAGTTTTCAGACTCAGGTCTTTTTGAAAGTAAGGATATCTACTTCAGCTCTTTGTACTCAACTTAACACTATAAGACCCGATGAGAACAACCAGGCAAGAGACAGCAGAAGGACACAAAGAACTAGAAAACATTGAATCAGGTTTTCACAGGTTTGCAGTGGCCTGGTTATTTATTTATTTTTTACATATTTTTGATACTTTGACAAATTAGTACTGTATTTTCCTGTATTTATACAATTTCCACTCCACACTCCTTCTCACTATCCCCTCTGTCTGACTACTCTTTCTCAAATTTATGACATATTCCATTTAATTACTGTTATCATTACATACACAAACACATACACACATATGTTAGCACACACAATTTTATATATATATATATATGTTTAAGACTGACCTCTTGGGTTTGATGACTTATCAGGGGCTTTTCCCTGGAGAAGACTGATTCTTCTCTCAGCACCCATTAATTGCCTAAAGCTTGTCATCTATAAATTGAACCTTATGAAATTTCCCCCATTGTTATTGGAATGTCAAATGGTATTGTCATTGTGATTTAGACAGCCATATTGTTAAGACTTGTTTGGCTAAAGTTGTCTGTCATATAGAGAACATGCACACACCCATGACAAATAACTCAACTAATATGAGTAAAGGGAAACAAGTATGCTGCTATGGGACTTATAAAGGTACTGGAAATCTGAAATAAGTAATGAAGCACAGAATTAGCAAATAAAGAGAAAATGGTCTTGTGAAATGGAAAAGAGAGCCAGGAAGTAGAAATACACCTCTCTCTCTCTCTCTCTCTCTCTCTCTCTCTCTCTCTCTCTCTCTCTCTCTCTCTGTGTGTGTGTGTGTGTGTGTGTGTGTGTGTGTGAAGCTGATTGGCATTTTTAGGTTGTCATCTCATCTCTTACTATCGTGCATACAATTTTGGTCAGTCAAGGAAAGTACAAGCAAAATTTATGCATATCATACACATTTTAGAAACTATATTCATCTGCAATAAGCCACCAATATATTACTTAATATGTTCTATTTCCAATAATCATTATAAGACCTGAGCATTTTAAAATCTCTAAATTCAGACTCAAAGTTCTAATCATGCTTTGCCTCAAACTTCTTCTAAGAGAGCTCTGCACATTTAATTTCAATCTAGTTGCTATTTTAGAATGCCATTACATAAGGTTTAATTCAACTAATTTTATTGAATTCAGGTTTTATTAATTTAACTACTTAACCATCAGCTTTCATATCTGGATTGAAATTAGGGAAAATAATATAAAGATTTACTGACTACTTTGCACTTTCAATTTAGTTATTATAACCTAGTCGTGCCATAGACATTTGGTCAGGTTACTTTCCCTGAAACAGAAACATTTTCCAGGGGCAAGGAAGGCTTCTCAGGTTTGAAATCTGCCAAGAGTTGATAAATGTGCCCCAAGGAAAAGCACTTGCAGAAACTCACAGTGTCCATTCATCATTCTCTCCAGCATTTTCTTTTCTTACCTTTATTGTTGACAAGTCTATCCTAACACATCTTTGCTATTTTTTAAATTATATTACACTACAAATTGGCAAATTATAATTTTGATATGTAATTTAGGGTTAAGATAAACATAACTAATGTGTAGTAACTGAGAAAACTAAGTGAAGTATCCACTAACCCCCCCACAGTAATTAATACATATTAACACGATAATATTAGGAGTTTTTCCCAGTAATTTTCAACTATACAACATAATGCTATTACTATAATCATACTGCAGTAACTCTCAAATATGTTCTTTGTGACTAACTGAAGCTTTGCGAAAGTAAACAACTATCACTTTGAGACACAATGTCCAGTGTCTACTTCAACATCATTCTTTATTTTGATAAAAATAAACCTGAATGTATTTACTCTCTCCAATCCTAAGTGTGTGTGTGTGTGTGATGTCATGCTTCACTTTTATTGTTGGTTATTCATGCCTAAAACATTTTGAATAAATTCTACCATTCACCATACTTTAGTTTTCAATAATACTTTTCTTATTATATATTATCATACATTATCCTTTAAGTAATATTATTTTTTGAGGAATATTTTAATTTTGTATGATTGTAAGTACAGCAGTTTTAAACTGTATATGCCTGAAGCTGATGTACATGATTATGGGTTATGTAATTACTAAGAAGAATTTGAAAATACTTCATATATACCTTTCTAAATATTCAAAAATAACAGAAAATGCTTTAACCATTAATGTAAGATGGCTCTAAATACTATTATAAAAAGTGGTCAATTTAAGGTGAGCAGTAATGAGAGTCATGTGGATGTGAAGGCATACAGAATATGCTGGCAATGTTTCCTTGACAAATGAAACTCAGGGGCTTCCAGAGAATTGCAGAGAAACATAAAAAAAAGATGATAAATTGATGTATTGATGGGCTACAAAGCTTAACAGAGAATTCTCAACAGAAGAATCTCAAATGGCTGAAAGACATTTAAGAAATTGTGCAACATCCTTAGTCATCAGGGAAATGCAAATCAAAACAACTCTGAGATACCATCTTGCACTTGTCAGAATGGCTAAGATCAAAAACATTGAAGACAGCTTATGTTGGGGAGGATGTGGACCAAGGGGAACACCCCTCCACTGTTGGTGGGAATGCAAACTTGTACAGACACTTTGGAAATCAGTATGGCGGTTTCTCAGAAAGTTGGGAATAATTTTTCCTCAAGACCCAGTTATACCACTCTTGGACATATATCCAAGGAATGCTCACTCTTATCACAAGGACACATGCTCAACTATGTTCATAGCAGCATTATTTGTAATAGCAAGAACCTGGAAACAACCTAGATACCCCTCAACCGAAGAATGGAGAAAGAAAATGTGGCACATATACACAATGGAGTACTACCCAGCAGTAAAAAACAATGATATCATGAAATTTGCAGGCAAATGGATTGATCTAGAAAATGTCATCTTGAGTAAGGTAATCCAGACTCAGATGGACAAACATAGTATGTACTCACTCATAAGTGAATACTAAATGGGAAGGAAGGGATGTCCAGACTGTAACCCACAACTCCAGAGAGGCTAGCTAACAGGAAAAGACCCTAGGAGGGACACATGGATGACCCTGTGAGGGAGAAGTGGATGAGATCTACATGAGTGGACTGGATGTGGAAAGGTGGCAGAGGGTGAGGAGTGGGGGATGAGAACATAGGGAAATGGGAGGGTCAAGCTAGAATGGGGACAGAGTGGGAGGGCAGAGAGCAAGATACCATGATACATGAGGACATCATGGGAATAGGAAGAGGCAGGGTGCTGGGGAGGCTCTCAGGAATCCACAAGGTTGACCCCACCTTGGTCTGCTGGCAGTGGTCCAGAGGGTGCCTGGGCCAGCCTAGCAAATAATCTTAATAAATTGGTAATACTTCAGCCATAGAGAAGGCTGGGCTCCATCAACAAGAGAACATAAGCAATACACAGTACACCAACATCCTTATAAAACAGTAAGTGAGCAGTAACAAGTGCAATATAAAAATCTACTTGAAAGATTAAAAAATGAAAATCTTTCCCACTATGAAATGAAACATTTTTTCAACAAGAGAAAGCAGTCCTTCAATCATATTTTTGGGTCAAGACTGAGATTATGTTTGTAAAATCTCTATCTTACCAGAATCTTCAAAGTCACTGTTGTAGGCTTTCCATGTTTCTGTTATTCGAAGAAGATTTTCTTCCATGGCTTGAATGTCCATGGAGGGGCAGTTGCATTCTGGAAATTTTGGGCCACAGTGGCACCAGCAGTCATTATCCTTGCAGATAAACTCCCCCTCTGAATTGCAAGCAATGTAGCTCAACGCAGCCTGCACAAAACGTTCCTGAAGGTAGTCGGGAAGGAGAACTTGAAGCCCTTGAAAGACAAATGAAGTGATTAAGTTTGCAGCATCACAAGTGTGGCAAGCACTTGCTTACAACACCAAGGAGACAATGTAAATGTTAGTATTTTTAAACAGAATTCTTCGCTGTTTAAAACCTATCATTAAGAAAATTATCTGCCTGTATAATTTCAGTACACTAAGACTGCATGAATATCGAATCTCAAAGTTTAAGGAAATTATTAGTATTTTACACTTTTTATAACAATTTTCTGGGTCTTTGACGCAATTAATTACAACATTTGATTATGTTTTACAAAAGTTACTGTAAGTCTACCTATTTGAAGACACATGTTCACTGTTTTCTGCCTCTTGATTTCTATACTTAGGTTTTACTTTTAGACTATCACCCTGCACAGACACTATATTATGAGTTGGGTTCTAAGAGTTTGGCAAGGTTGATAGGAGGACAGATCTCAATACAGGACACTAAAAAGGCCTACCTTATATGACTCTATTGTCTAGGAGCAAGCATGGAACTGCGTATAAAAGGAGCAGATGGACTGACATCATCAACTCAGTCCATTTCTTTGCTGTGTGTAAGTCATCCCTGCTGATATACTTCATTTCTGTCTTAGATGCCAATTTGGTAGTCACTGTCTCTTTAGGGAAGTGTTATTGGAAGTGAACTTTAAAGGAAATGTTTGAAAGTTTTCATTTAATATAGTTTGGGAAAAATATAGCTTCAATTCCAACATTTCTTGCTAGATAAGAATGGTGCTTGGCCCAATGTCGTCAGAGAGGTATCATCAACAACTAATGGGAGCAGATGCAGAGACCCACAGCCAAACATTAGGTAGAGCCAGGGGAACCCTGAAGAAGGGAGGGGATGTTGTTTGTAGGATCCAGAAGTGTCAAGAACACCAAGAGAACATGGACTACAGAATCAACTAAGGAGAGCTTACGGGAGCTCACAGAGGCTAAAGCGGCAAGCACGGACAATGTGGGTGTGAGTTAGGTCCTCTGCATGTATGCTATTGTTATATATCTTCATGGTCATGTCCAATGCCTAACAGGGGCGGTGGGGAACACCTTTCTCTGTCAGCGATAATATCATCTATTCCTTTTCCTGCCTTTTCCCCCTTCTTCATCGGTGCATCAGCTGAAAGCCTGACTAAGCTCTTTCACCTCATGTGGCAAGTTAGAAACGCTGATTCTGCCCATGAAACACTTACAGAAGTTTCATTGTGTATCTTTTTGTCTTTTCCCAATTCCTTAGATAGGTGGTATAACAGATGGGTCTAGATAGATGTGCATGATGGTTATAGATATAAGGGCAAGAGTCATTTGGTTTGCATGTGTTTCTAAGCCGGAGTGAACTTTCAATTCAAACGGATCATTTTTCATCATTGGAATTCTGATATAACATTTGAAGAAGCAAAAGTATGGGTTTTTTTTTTCCTGTAAATGCTATCTTACACACATTTACTCTTGTTGAGAAGATGTTGCTCTCAAAGTGGAATTTTATTAGGAAACCACAAAAAAAGCATCAACATTAGTGAAAAGAACACTGTTAAGGAACAACAAAACTTCAGAATAAAACTATCAAGACTTAACCATATATGTAGAAAAAATTACTAATTATTAATTCTTCTCCACATTGGCATTAAACTTACTTCAAAATCTCTAAGTATTTCCCTGTCAGTAAGAACACATATTAGGGCTGGCAAGCAAGAAGCACTTGCTCCCCTTTCAGAGCACCCAGGCACAGTTGCCAGCACCCACAGTGGGCGGTTCAGGGTTGACACTGAAGTACACGCACAGATACATATACACATGGCAAACATGAAATAGAACATATAGTATAAGTTAATGACGTCGGCGTCACATATCAAATAAATGACTCTAAGTGAAAGATAAAAAAGAATAATCAAAAGAAATATATGCAAATTTATGTAAATAACTCACAAAAAAATCTCAATAAGGAGTTTACACTTGATTTGAAAATCATTTATAATATTTATAACATATCTAATTCCCTCAAATTATTTATGAATAGTTATTATAAGAGATTTTATTGGAGTGATTTCTAATATAGATTTTCATTCTAAAGTTATTACATTGCGATTATTATGTAATACAACCTTAATTATAATTAAATTTATTATATATTACAGTATGTAATTTAAATATCTTGGTTAAATTTGCATTTTCAGGTAGTTTTAGTAATGTGTGAATATAAACAACAGACACGTAATAATACTTAGGGGCCATGGACTAAAATTTTGAGCTCAAGGATGGAATTTTTGTATGTGTATATATACATGAGTGCACATGTTCTATGCAATCTCTCTTGTATGCAGGTAATAATTTTTGATGTTCACATTCTAGTTCCTTCATATTTTAAAATGTCATTACATGTACCATATTCACACGATTGTTTTGCTCCTCTCTTCCCCCTCACTCCCTCTGAAATTCACTGCCCTATTCTTTATTATTATAGTTATATATTTATGTAAGTGTTTATAAATACAACCTGCTGTGTTAATGCAGTGTTGCCTATATGTATACATGTTTAGGGCTGACTGCTTGGGACTGTATATCTGTTAAGTGGATTGCTTCTACTGACGACTGATTCTTCCTCTGTCAGTAGCCATAAATGGAAACTCTTCATCTATGGGCCTTTTGAGTTTTTCTTCATCCATGTTGGCATGCTAGGCAGTGTTAAACTTTTCAGGTTTTTCTTAGGCACTGTCATTGTTGAGATTTTATATGTTCAGGTTCCTTGGCATAAACAGGAGACACTATCAGCAGACTTTGCGACCATCTGGCTCTTGCAATTCCCCATTGTACCTCAGGTCGATTGTCCTCTTCATTTTTACCAGTTGTGACTTTTTGCATTCATTTCCATCTACTACAAAAAGAAGTTTCTTTGAAGCTACACTTATCTGTGGTCATAAGGACAGATGTTTAAATTGTAGTTGAAGTCATTTTGGTTTAGAAAAGCAGAAATATTTAGATTCTCCTCTAGATTCAATGTTGTCACCAGTCATGGGGTAGCTGTATAGGTTTATAGTACCAAGCATTAATTATTTCTTATTTAGAAGGCCTGAAGTCCAGATGGTTCTTGGATCTAAATGGCTCTGCTTTGTCTGGTGAGTCTCTTGCCATTCCAATCTATACCGTGGTTTTTAGGTGTTGCAGGTAAGTAGGAGTGTTGGTGACTTTCCTCTCCTTGAATCTGATACATATCTTTCAGATAATATTTTGAAAAATATATTGGGTTTATTTAATGGAGGAGGAGAATTTTCTAGATCAACTTAAAGGTAGTATTACTTTTTTTCAAATCTATAGTAGCTGCTGCCATCTAATATGTTCCATGGTTCCCAAACTCATTAATTTTCTATATATTCTCCTTCCAAAAAATGGCACCAGAGTACTCCATGTGGTTAGATATCATTTAAATTCAGATGTGTTCTATAAGCTTCTTTCTCAAATAAAAAGCCTATGAACAGACTCAAAGTTTATTTTTTGATCAATCTTGTCATAGTCCTTCCACACTGAAACAATACCATGTGAAATATTTTAAATCTCTCATTGATTTATGTATGATTTATCAGTGGTCATCCTTCAACATGAAAAATCAATTCCACAATGTTGAAAGCTATTCATGTGTCACATGAATGGTTAATGCTGTCTTTAGTGAGCTGTTTTGTCACTCTGATAAGACTAATAAAATTAATGACCCAATTAGTAATATCTGGTAAATTAAATGCATCAATACTCAATAGTTATTAATTTATATTCTATTACATTACTATAGTAATTTTATTTTTATTAACTATACTGCCAATGATAGGAGAGTATCATGTCAGTCATTTTCACATTTATATTGTACCAATAAATGGTATTTTAAATAAACCTTTCAATAGATATTTGTATTTAAATTTAAACTGATTTTAAAATACTACTCTAAATAAGCAAATGTGTAGAATAGACATACTGGCAAATATATGGTGTTGTTATTAAATGGACAAAAGGATATGGCTTCAATTATCATAGAATTTGTAAAATTCATTTTTCCATGAATATTAATGCATGATTTTCATTGACTCAGGCTCATAGTTAAAAGCCAAGGGCAAAATAATGCATTGCTTTTGTTACAAAAGAAATGTAAATGTTTTCCAATTTAGCTTAGTTTTAAATAACTATTTATTGTTGGCACAATTTTCCATATATTATTATTTATTTTTACCTACTGTTTCCTTCTGTCTTGACTTTTCCTTTTTTATGTGTAGGGACACACTGTGTATAAGGGATTATATGTTTTTTCATGTGTATGTAGGTATACATATTCCCTAATGTGTGCACATGTATGAATAAGCTTGTGGGGACTGTATTTTAATTATTAACCATTGTCCTTAGTCTTCCCTCCCTCCTTCCCTTCCTTCTTCTCTTCCTTATTTCTTTCCTTTGCTCCTTTGTTCATTCATTTCTTCCTTCTTTGCTTCCTTCCTTCACTCTTTCTTCCCATACTAGGTCTCAAATAGCACAGGATGCCTTCCATCCTGCCACATAAGTTAGGATGACCTAGAATATCTTATCTTCCATCTTCCAGGCTCTGCTATTCAGTTGCAGGGTGACAACCATGTGTCACCATGTGAGGCTTGGTTAGAATATTTCAGTTTTTTGTCATGTTTTGTTTTGAATTCTTCTCTCATACATTACACCCTGACTGCAGCTAGTTTCCCTTATCTCCACTCCTCCCAGTTCACCCCACATCAGCTCTCCCCCAGATTCACTCCTCCTTCTTTCCTCTTCAGAAAAGAGCAGGCCTCCCAGGTACACCAACGGAAACATAGCATAACAAGGTGCAATAAAGCTAGGCAGAAACCATATCGAAGCTGGCCAAGGCAATCCAGTAGGAGGAAAGGGGTTCCAAAAGGGTTTTTTCAGAATAATGGAATTCTGTTAAGGCTAGAAGGATGGTCACAACAAAAAATGCAGTTATTACAAACGGACATGAGGACAATGTAATTGGGGAAGGAGGTCTCCAGGATAATCTCCTAAGGTGATTCTAGGAGTGATTTTTAATCTTGAGGTGCTAATAAAATCAAAATAGATGATCCAAAATTGGGGCTTACTGAGCAGAAAAAAAAGAAAAGTGAAAGAAAGAATGTGATTTTGTTCTTTACATTAACATAAAAGGAACTAAAATATAAAGGAGTGTTTACTTAGTTCATCATGTTTTTCAATATAGGCATATGGCTTATTTTTTTAAATTATGGTACAAGTGCTTGTGTTTGTGTGTGTGTGTGTGTGTGTTTATTTGTGTGTGTGTATGTGTGTGTGTGTATGTGTGTGTGTGTATGTGTGTGTGTGTGTGTGTGTGTGTGTGTGTGTGTGTATGTGTGTGTGTCTGTGTACAGGCACTGCATAGACAACATGAGAGAGCTAATCGTTTCTCTCAATAATTTGGTCTCCATGAACCAAGCTCCATTGTCAGGCTTGGAGTCAAGTGTCTCTAGTCACTGACCATCTCATCAGTCTTGAGGTTCTTTTTATATTGTGAATCTGTACAATGATTCACGGAAAATAAAATCAGCATTTAGTTAATAAATGATCTTTGTAGAGTATATTTTTAAATGTTTTTTTTTGTATTTTTGATCAATTTAATATACTGATGTAAAACTAAATCTCACATTAAAAATAAAAGGCCAAGGAGACATAACAGTGGTGTTTGCATTGTCTTTTTTTTTAAATAATAAAAATATTTCAGTAACTTCAAAACTCAAATGGATGATAAATTTCACCTGATTTAAATATTAAAATAGTTTGTAATAGTTTTAATATTTGGAGTAATGTTATTTATTAACCACATAGAATAGATACTTATAGATACTATAAACATTATACTTTATACTCTGAATACATTTTGCCTTCACATGTGTAGAACCAGAAAATAGGCTGCAATTTCTAAGTGATTTTATATAAATCTAATTACAGATCTAATTTATAAAGATCTAAAATGAATTTTATAAATCTATAGAAAAATGAAATGACTCAAAATTTAACTCTGTACAGACAATTACCCATTTTATATGATCACTAGGATTATGTCAGGCTACTTCAAGTAATATTTATGTCACGGTGCATTTTTGCTGTTTCTTTTTCTTCTTTTTTTCTTTTTAGAAAATATTTACTTAATTTTCATGGGTGTAGGTGTGTGCTGAACGTGTATATTTACATGATATACATGAAGTAGCCCATCATAGTCAGGAGGGGGCATGAAATCCCCTGAAACTGGAGTCAAGGGCAGTTATGAGCTGCCATGTAGATTCTGGGAAGCAAGTACTAATCTTCCACAGTAGCAGCAAGGGCTCTTCACCACTGATTTCTCTCTAGCACCCTGTTCTGTCTCTTGCTTTTAAGAATGAAGGATGAAACACACTTGCGTCTTTTTGTGGTCACACATACACATACTTGTGGATATTTTTAGCGAAGTGTCTTTCATTTAATCATCTTCCAAAACAGTATGAATAAACTGACAAATCATGTTTACTATCACAAAATCAACCTGAATTGGTATAACGAAAATCCAAGCAGTTTGATATAATACCATCTGTACTTTACTTGCCTGAAAAGTAAGACAACATCATCTGCTATATTAAGTTAAACTTAAATTGCCTAGCATATTTTATAGGATGAATAGATAGGATTACAAATTGTACAAAATTCCTAAGAAAAAGCCATAGACTGTACAAGCCTATATAAATTTCCTCTTACTGGAACAGTGATTGCCATTTACAAGAAAAAATTATCACAAGATAGGATTTAATTATAATTATTAGTTACTTTGTGAAGGAAAATAAGTTAATATTTCTTTCATTTTATCTAAATCATCAAAATATTTTAAAATTGATACATACATTAACCTTGTCAATAACTTTAAATTCCTAGTACATATATACTGTTTTTATTTTTAAGATGTTTTATTATTTTAATCATATGCCAATGTGTATGTCTGGGTGTAGTTATGTGCACAAGAGTGCAAGTGCCCAAGAAGGGCAGAGATTTCCGAGCCTCTAGATCAATATTTACAGAGGGTAATGAGCATCATATGTGGGTGGATGGACCTGACTCAGGTCCTCTAGAAAAGCACCATGTGCTTTTGGGCCTCCTCTCCAGTGACAAATGACTTATTTTTCAGAAATATAAAAGAAATTATAACTGGATAACATATCCTCTAGGCTCATAAGTAATTAATAAAATGTTTACTACATACCTTGCAACTGAATTTTATTCTCAGGACTTTGAACCAGAACAGAGCTGACAGAATCTAGGTTGTCATAGTTACTGCAGCCAAGAGGACCGGTCCTTGTTTCTGTCACCTGATAAACAAGACATCAACTTCATTACATAAATCAGACTTTTACAGTGTTCTTTCTGCTGGGTGTGCTTGTCTCACACAACAATATTAAGCATTTGATGGTAAACATCACCGAAAGTTCTGAAATGTAGTAGACATCAAGAGGTACTTCAAAGCACATAGATGAGCAAAGAATTATGTCTCCAGCTATTTGTCTTCTTTTGAGCCAGACATGAATCTAATACATATGAAGATCATTCCGGGAAAAAATGTAACTAACATATAATTATTAATTTTTCAAAAAGGTAACAGGACCATACTCTTCAAAGCTGTTGGAAAAAATTGACTCATATAATAATTATTTTGTTTTCATTTGAAAATCAAAGTCACTTCCCAAGCCACTGTCTAAAACTGACCATCAATTTTGTTACATGAAAATGCAAATATATACACTTTTATGAATGCAATAACTTCCAAGCTGTTTGCCTTCCATCTGCTCGGCAGGCAGGATGTGTGCCTGTTCAGTAATCGTCTTAATTTGAAGACTGTACTCTTTGGATGCCCCTCCTCCAACCAAGTTTTTAGACAGTTCTCCTTTCTCTATGTTGGCTAATCTATTTTATTTATGTTCAAGCTTAACCTCATGTAGAGAGTCACACTAAGAGGCCCTTGGTGTCAACCCATGAACTCTCTCTGTTACCTAGTCTCTCTGGATCTGTGGATTATAGCATAGTTATCCTTTTCTTTTATAGCTAATATCCACTTATGAGTGTGGACATCCCTGGAGGGGATTGGAGGATTAGAAAGGAGAATACTCGAGAGGAACTGGGAAGAGAGGATGGTGCAGGAGGCTGCAGTTAGGATGTAAATATATGAATAAAAAACATAAATAAAAATAGAACCCAAAATCTTTTAAAATAAAAAAAAAACTACTTTGTTCTCAATGCAGAGCTTTAGTATAATTGTGGAATTTCATATTATCAGTGTTCAATTTAGTTAAAACCTGAGTTCTAATACTTTTAGAATGAATTCAGAAATAATTTTAAATATATTATATTGATGGATAAATCCTTCATGTCTTATTAGGTTTAGAATTGGGGATAGTGTTTGTTTGTGCATATTTTACTTTTAATATAACAATGAAATGGATACAAGTAAAAGCTTAAATCTCAATTATTAAACAAATATTTTTGCACAAACCCTTACATGCCAAAAACAGAGTACATACCATGGTTACCTGAATTGTTTGACCATCAGTTGAAATATAGAAGTCTAATTAATGGATTTCCATTATAAAGAATACATTTATTCTTGAGTTGGAATGCTGGGAGTGGCTGTACATCAACCTGCCATGTGCTTGGTGGCCTAGGGAGTGTGAGTGTTGTTGAACATGTACCATGGTAGATTGAGCTTCACTGTCTGTGAAAGGTAAAGCTGAACATGCTCAGAAATTCCTCTGTAGAGTACTTGCTGTGTGACTATGATAAGCATGTATTTGATTCAGTCCCCAAGTATTTGTGGATATTGCTTACATCATCATAATATTTTCATTGAAGCTAAAAAAACAGAGTACACTTTGATAAAGCCATACATGTAGTTTTCCATTTTTCCTTCAACTCTCTCTCTCTACTGTTTCAATTATTTCACAGTTCTAGAATTTTACAGAGTACAACTCTCTTTCTAAATCTAAGAAATACTATTGTAATTATGTGAAAAATAATACAGGCTAGTGTTTGCTTAGATTGAACTGGAAATGAACTGTCACTGCTATTAAAACCAAACACACACACACACACACACACACACACACACACACACACACACAAAGCAAAAAATCTTATCTGAGCTGACAGCACTTCCCCTAATAACTATAGACTACCTAATATAAAACCGAACACGAGGGTTGAGGAATACCTTTCTGAGTTGTTGGTTAGTTTTATCCAAGAGACTCAAAAAAATGATATGTTTTCACCCTTGCCCTTGGTTTCCACCTAGAACTTGTAGTGAAATCCCTATTGCTTAAGGCATAATGACTTTAAATATGCAATCTTGAGGACCTAAGCTAGATCTGACCTGAGAGTCTATTTGACAACTAGCATTCATAATAGAGGGCTCCATGCAAGCTTCCATGGGATCATTCAAAATTCCTTTTTAGATATGATGTCTATGAACTAAAACTATGATACATCATGGCATTTTATACCAAAGGCAACAATACTGACATGTATAGCTTGGCAATAACCAACCGCTGTCTAATTCTACTTAATGCCCTCAAAATTATCCTTTCAACTGAAAACTAAATGGGCCTACATTATCAAGGAAGTTGAAGAAGAGCCAACAGTCATTTTCCTAAACCAGTATCACTTCTAAATACATTCTAAATATTTATCATATTTATCTTTATAGTCACAGATAATAAAGGTTTCACACTTTAGTCTCCTTGCAACAGATAGAAACCAATACAGAAAACATAGGCCATAAAAATACAAAGGGAAAGAAAACCTGTGATGGCAACTCTCAACTCATATATCTATTGCAAATTTCCTTTTCCTAAGTCTCAATTGAGTATCATAGAGAAAGAGAAGATGAAAAGGCTTTAAAAGCAAGAGCAGCAAGATATTTGTTGTGAGATTTTTGTCTCCTAGAAAAGTCAGAGAAACTACACCAATGAATTCTCATTAACATGTATGCCTAACAAAGCTGAACAAGGATGGCTTCCATATTTTTATGCTATATATGAGAAACCTATATAGGTATCTCAAGCCTAGACATTGAACTACAGCAAAGTAAGGAATTCTGACATTAGGAGAAACAGTTTTCCCCAGGAAAAAATCCCAGGTTATCCAATACCAAGTGACTAATGCTGAGATCATATACATCCCACTAACACTATGTTGACTGAGCCGGTTATATTTACATATTTTGGAATGTACACATATGCATGAACACACACTTACACACATATTTCTTTTTAAGGCTGAGACAAAATGCTATTTTGTATAGCCTTGTTTTGGTTTTAATATAGTTACTTATAAACAAATACAATATCTTTATTGTGGTAGTCAGAATGTAATTGACCCCCATAAGTTCATGGGGATTGGCACTATTAGGAATTGTCACTTTGTTGCAGTATGTATGTGAAAGGTTGAGCTGTGCTAGTGGGTTGGTGGAAGAGTCACGGCCATGGCAGAACCCAATATTAGTTTCTAGAGCTTTATTGGAGGGAAGTGTGGGGGCGGGGGGGGGGTAGCAGAGCTGGCTGGTGGAGGCAGAAAGATGACAGAAGCAGAGCAGAGAGGAAACAGAAAGAGGAGGACACAGAGAGAACATAGTGGTCCATGTGTGGCTTCTTAAGGCAGAGATTGCATGACCATGCAGTGGGTATGTTCATGATGTAAGATGTTAGACCCAGAAGAGTGAGAGCAGGATTCTAACATTATGGCCTTGTTGGAGTAAGTGTGTCACTGTGGGGGTGAGCTTGAGTTATTATATATGCTCAAGCCACACCCGGTGTCTCAGTTCACTTCCTGTTGTCTGAGGGTCAAGAGGTAGAATTCTCAGCTCCTTTTCCATCGCAATGTCTGACTGTATGCCACCATGTCCTGCCATGATGATAATGGACCTAACCTCTGAAAATATAAGCAACCAATTAAATGTTTCCTTTTCTAATAGTTGCTGTGGACATAGTGTCTCTTCACATCAATAGAAACTTTAGCTAAGACACTTACATATTAATGATTCCAGATTATGCCCATCATGAAATATATATGGTGTGTGTGTGTGTGTGTTTGTGTGTATGCATAATATGTATGTGTATATATACATATAGATATATGTATATATACATATATATGAATGACCATTGGCACACTAATACCAAAATATTAGTTAAGGGAAAAAATCTTTGTTAAATATCACACAACAGAAAAGAATAACACCCAGAAAACCAAAAAATAAAAGAAGTTTGTTGCTCTGCAGCTATTGACAAAATAGAGGAGTTTTCATAAATAAGATTAAAAGCCCATTTACATATATTGATTGTAAATTATATGTGCTTTTGAAAATAATACATTAAAGTATAGGCATATGTTTTATTTGTGCATTGATTTTAAGGTATCAGACCTTTGTATCACCACTGATTTTTAGTAATATTATTTGAGTACAATTCTTATATATTTATACATTCTCAAATTTTTGCAGTAGTTAGCAGTGAATATAGGGTCTTATCATCAAGTTTTGTTCCACTCACCACCACAATGACCCTCCACATACACTTTATCAGAATAAGCACTTTTCTGTTTGGATCTTTCCAATATCATATAAATGATTTGGACATCATTTTGACAACTGACTTCTGCTTCTCAAAAATTCAATATAAATGTATGATCAAATAAAGCATTTATTTCAAATCAGCTATGTCATATATATATATATATATATATATATATATATATATATATATTATGAAGCTTTTAATGTTTCTAGGAATGTTACAAATGGTCAAAGGGAAGAATGTCTTATTTCTATTGAGTTCTGAAAAAGACATAAATGTGTCTTCCCCTGACAATGTCTTGTCATCTGTGTACTACTTCTTTATTACATGACTATAAGACACAGAGAGTAGCAATATGATTATTTGTTCAACCTGCCATTTTCAATAAAAACAGTAATAAATGTCTGTGTTGGAAACACAAGCAACTAGATAAATGACTAGCCCAGAGGAACAACTGCTAATATTTTCCCATTTTTACTTGTTTACCGTCAGAGTTTTATTACACATGAAAATAGTTGAAACGGGAAGAAATTGCTGTTCATAACCATTGCTTGTTCATAGTATCAACACATTCAAAGTCATTTATCTTTCACAGACCTTTGATTTTTTTATTATTTTATTTGTATTTACTCTGAAAATTTCACCCATATATAGAATGTGTTTTGATATTATCAAACCCCCATTCCTTTCAATTCTTTCCAGAAACCTTCTTTCACATCACCCTCCAAAATCCATGTTTTCTTATGTTTTATTTGTTAGTTCTGCTTTGTGGTGGTATTGTGTTCCCCAAAATATTGTACACCCTAATAAACATATCTGGAGTCAAAAAACAGAACAGCCACTAGATAACAGAGGCTAGAAAATGGTGGCACTCACACCTTTAATCCTAGCATTCCAGAGACAGAAATCCTTCTGGATCTCTGTGAGTTCAAGGCCACATTGGAAACAGCCAAGCATGGTGACACAATCGTTTAATCCCAAGAAGTGAGCCTTCAATCCCAGGAAGTGATTGCAGAAAGCAGAAAGGTATATAAGGCTTGAATACCAAAAACTAGAAGCATTTGGCTGGTTAAGCTTTTAGGCTTTTGAGCAGCAGTTCAGCTGAGATCCATTTGGATGAGGACTCAGAAGCTTCCAGTCTCAGGAAACAGGATTAGTTGAGTAATTGGCAAGATGAGGTAGCTGTGGCTTGTTCTGCTTCTCTGATCTTCCAGCATTCACCCCAATAACTGACCTCAGGTTTTATTTTATTAATAAGTACCTTTAAAATTTATGCTACACTGCTTTGTTTTGTTTCATTTAAAATCTTACTCTGATTAGTACTGCCCAGTTGCAAACAGGAGTGGCGTTCATTGAGTAGGGTCATCTGACCTAGATTCTCCACATAGTTCTACCAGAACTCATGGGAGAACTCATCCAGAGCCTTTTTCTTTGAAAAGACAGAGTTGTATTTCACAGTTAAATCTGGTTATACCAAATTAGCTTTTGAGTAATTATATATAACTTTGCTTACGTAAACTAAACACTGGGCAATTGGTAAGAATCAAGTATCTCATTTGCAAGTGTTTCCTTAAGTCAAGAAGTTGAAGAGGTCATGGATCTGGAAGACAATTGGGGACACAGGGGAGGAGTTGAGTTGGGAGAAGGGAGGTGAAATGATATAAATACAATACTCATGCATGAAAACTCCAAAAAAATTAAACAATAGATGAAATTTCTTACTTTTTTTTATCACGGACCTGAAAAATAGAAGCATAAAGAGATGCTACTATGTAATTTACAAATCATTTTTAAAAGAGAAATGCAAAGTAATAGTATTGATAATACTGTAAAATAATTGTTTTTATTAAATACATCACTGAAAATGTCTTCATAAGTAGAAAAAGACATAACCTAAGTGTCTAGTATAAAATAAGTATGAATGTGACAAAGGCATGCAAAGACATTCACAAGGGCATTCTCAGTACAGCCAGTTAGCAGTGCAATTTAGAAAAAATGCCACAATTGCTATCAGTTATTAATATAATATGAAATTAAATTTGGAGCCTGACTATACAGCAGAATATTAAAGACAATGACATAGAATAAGTAGGAATGGGTCTTACAAATTTAATGTGCCAGAAGTCCATTATGATAATGTTAAAATTAGGTGAATTAAAAAACAATAAATAAATAAGGAAATATCATGCTTCATTATTATACACTAAAAGAATTAGGCAAAGTAATTGAGTGTCAGAGACAGAGACCAGGATGACAGTTTGAGTGTGTGGGAGTGACAGTAAAGAGCTGTGGAGGTTTGTTAACTTTCGGGAACTTCCAAATTTTGATGAAAACAACAGTTGCTTAAAAGGCTGTAACTTGAACTCTCAGTTCTGTAGTTATGTACTAACAACTAAATTGCCTAAATAGGTTAATATCATTTTTATTAATAAAGCTAGTTAATAATTTTTATTTATTCATTGTATCGGGACAGGTGCCAAATCATATACATCTGCAGCCACAATAAGGATTTCTTTGTACCTATTTATTCATTTTTCTCATCAATCATCAATCTATCAAAGACTAGAGAGATGGTTCAGTGGCTAAGGGCATTGGCTGCTGTTCCAGAAGACCTAGGTTCAATTCCCAGGACCCACATGATGGCATACAATCATTTGCAACTCTAGCTACAGGGATCCAAGGTCCACTTCTGACCTCTGAGGATACCAGGCATATATGTGATGTCCATACAGGCAGGCCAAGCATCCACATGCATAAAATGAATAATTCTTATGAATGAATCAATCAACAAATAGGTAATAAGGTAGATAAATAAATCCAGGGGCTGAAGAGTTGGCTCAGCATTTAAGAGTCCTTATTGCTTTTGCAGAGGGTCTGTGTTCCATTCACAGCACTCACATGTTGGAGCACAATTATCTATGAACACCTCTTCTGGTCTCCAGATCCTCTTTCTTTCATGCACATAGTAACATGAACTCATGCAACTACACACACATAAAATAACACATAAAAGTAAAAATCTTTAATAAATGTAGATCCAATTAATATTAGCTCATCTGAAAATATACCATAACTTTTTCTAAGCCTAGGAATATTACTTTTCCAAAACTACCAGTGTAAGAATTATAAACCATTCATCTCATGTGAATTAACATACTCATACTTATTTCTATATATGTATGTGAGTACATGTATATGTATGTATTCATGGACTTTACTCATTTGCCTCTAATTAAAAAAACCTTACTAATAAACCCACCTATAAACAACAATATGAATAAGCATGGAAAGTGAGAAAAATATTGATTATGTTTCATTTTGAATAATAACATCTTTCTAGTGTTACTATGATTATGTGTGAACTTTACTTGAAATAATTCAGCATAGATAATATTAATAATATCAATTTTTTAATTCATGTGGCTAATACTCAAAATGGATGTCAGAATAATTATTTGAGTGTTTGTAAACATCCCAGAAACCTATCTGCTAAAATATTTTTGAGAAAAGATATTTAAAACATTATGAAAGGTACTATTTTCCAGGACTAGAAAAGAAATTGAAGAATAAATATGCAAATAATTAGGGATTAAATTGTTGAAGATATTTTTGTATTCCATCTTCTTATTACAAACATGCTTATGTGTATTAACAATAATCATCAAATTACAATGCAAACAACATATCTCTTGTGCGTTTAACTCTCATCTTCTTATTACTAACCACATTGTACCTGGAATAGTATAAGAGTTCATTACCTGTAAAGTAAATCAGCACATAAGGACTTTTATTTTTTTAACTTTTACAAATTTATTACAAAGAAATAAGAAATTTATTACAAAGAAATAAGAAATTAAAAACTGTATTACAAAGGAATACTTAATGTACTAAACTTTCAAAAAATGAGTTGGAGAAAAATAATCAATGAAAAAACACATAAATTTTAAAGTTATGTGAGAACTGGAGAAATCACCAATCTTTCTGGCTATCCATGAAACACACATATAGCTTACATTATCAGATTTACAAACACCAAAGAAAAAATGACTGTACTATTTATTTCACAGAAAGTGTAGCTTTAGGATTTTTTTTTTGGCTTCTATGAATTATAAATATTGAGCTTACAAGAATCCTTTCTACCTTGTCTATCAGTTATTAATTATTTCAACATTTATCAAGCCTTTAACATCAGACAGCATAGAGCTAGTTCTTTATCACACTGACATACTTCTATGAGTTACTTTTAACCAATAAATGTATTTTCAGACATGATCATTATAAAGTACCTGAAAATTTTCTTATTGGATAAACCTTTCTTCTGGATCAAGAATATTTTGTAATTCTCAAAATTGTTTAATATATTACTTTTGAAATGTGAAAACACATATGTCAAATACTTCCAGATAAAATGTGTGAGTATAGCAAATCTATACATTTTTACACCTACATGAAAAAACAAGCATTATGCTTAGTGTATGGTGCATAATTAATAAACATAATGATTTAAAATATAGTTGACATTGTCAATGTTTTCTTGAACCTGTTCTACTTATTTAGTAGTAGTTCAAAAACCATTTATGACATATGATCAATGTCCATATCACCAATGTTTCCTTATGTAAATCACAATTGCCGAACACAACTTTATTGTGGAATATATGAAGATATTAAATTATTTTTCTATGCAAATAACTTCTTGCAGAGAATTGTTTACCATTATTCTATCCCCTAGAATATCAATGGATTAAAATATACTTAGATATAGAAAGAATTCACATATAGGGAATAATTTTTGTTTTATTTTACTTTTATGCATGTATTGTTAAAATTCTGTATATTGTACATCTATGTGAGGCAGCACACATGTGTGAGTACAGATGCCTCTGTAGTCCTCAAGACAGCATCAGGTTCCCTGGAGCTGGTGATAAATATGACCCTGTGTGGCCTAATTTGGATGCCAAGAACTGTACTCCTGTCATCTACAGGAGCAGTACATGATCTCAATGCAGACATCTCTCCAGCCATGACCAGTCAGTTCAGAAAGCTCTTCAGATTTTCTTTTTGTGTGTGAGGAGCTTGGATATTTGAAACAAGACACAAAGAAAATAATATAGTTAGGCGTGAATGATGGTGCTTATCTTTAATTGATGCATTTGTAAGACAGAGGAAAGTTTCTCATTGAGTTGAAGAACCACATGGTCTACATAGAATGTTTGAGGTCAGCAAGGGCTACTTACTGTGACCCTGTCTCAAAAAGATACTACAAAACTGTAGCCAGAGTTTTCTTGTGTCCCGCCCAGTCTGCAGCCACTCAGACCCAAGTAAACACACAGAGGCTTATATTAATTAAAACTGCTTGGCCATTAGCTCAGGCTTACTACGGACTAGCTCTTACACTTAAAATCAGCCCATTCTGTTCATCTATATGTTGCCACATTTTCTGTAGCTTTACCTGTGTGCCATTACTTGCTGCTCCCTCAATGGCAGGCTGGTGTCTCCTAACTCCACGTTCCTCTTCCCAGAATTTTCCTTGTCTGCTTATCCTGCCTATACTTTCTATCTGGCTACGGCCCAATCAGCATTTTATTAAACCAGTATACAAACACATCATTCCACAGCATTTCCCCTTTTCTTATTAATTAAAGAGGAAAATTTTAACTTTAACATAGTAAAATTATATATAACAAAACAGTTATCAAGCAAGAATTATAGTTATAATATTTAGTCTACTTGTATTTGGCAAAATTATAGAAGATATCTTATCTATCCTATATTTGTGAGTCCAAGGTTTCATATCCACCTTATTGCCTATCAAAACCAAGGAAAACCATAATTATAACTATCTAGTCTTCAACTACATCAAAGACCCCAGAAGGATATAATATTATCTAAGTAAATAGGGAATGCATTGTAAGCAACTTCCAAAAATTGAGAATGACAGAGAAAGCTGACTGCCTGCACAGTCATCCAAAGTTCCTCTGCAATGTTGGGGCATACATCTTCAGTGCACAGGCCTAGAGTCTCTAAGTCACTTCTCTCTGTGTTCTGTAGAATGTCTGGCAGTTTCTTCTGCAAAGCAAGAACCTGAAGCCCCATATCATCTTGCAAAGTTCAGTGGTCACCTTCCTATGGGTCCTGCATGTCAGCCAATACAACATTTTATCAAGCAGTCCAGGCAAGAACAGTTTCTTGCCCAAATGGCTATTTTTGCCAAGAAGAAGATAAACTCCATATGAAGTGTCTTAGATGCCTATCTTTCTATTTGAAGTAAATCAGTGCTGCCAGAAGCAGACATGGCACACTTTCCAGAAAGTCTAAGTTTTTAAAACATTTAAAATGCCATATTCTGTAGGTCTTTGAAGTGTTTGAAGATTACCTACCTAACTGAATTATATCTATGTATACCTAGAAAACTTAACATAACTATAAGTTTGACTATCATAGAAGACTAATTATTAGTCTGTATTTCTTAATTATCCACTACAATTTCAAAAGAACTACATAAACATAATACCTAAAGAAGAGTAGAAAATATATATATATATATATATAAAATAACAAAATCAACTGTATATTTGTATCAAAAAACTAAAATCCATAGCAATGTAAAACATTTTTGCTGTATATGATTGATTGATAAAGTGCTGATTGGCCAGTAGCCATGCAGGAAGTATAGGCGGGACAAGGAGAGAGGAGAATTCTGAGAAGTGGATGGCTGAGCCAAGGAGACGCTGCCAGCCACTTCCATGAAAAGCATGATGTAAGATACTGGTAAGCCACAAGCCACATGTCACAGTATAGATGTATAAAAATGGGTTAATTTAAGATGTAAGAGCTAGTCAATAGTTAGCCTGAGCTAATGACCAGGCAATTTTAATTAATATGAGCTTCTGAGTGATTATTTTATAAGTGGGCCATGGAACTGTGGGGGCCCAAGCGGGACTGGAGAAAACTCCAGTTACACATTTCAAACAAGTTGATGTTCTTTAAAAGTAGGTTCAATGATCTACTCTTTTATTCTATCATAGCTATAATATCTCCCCTCTTTTTTAGAAAGATATTGTATATATAATCAACCCTCTTTAAATAAAAAATAAACATTTATAAACAATATTTTGGGAATTTGTGCATTGCTTAAGGAGTTACAAAACGTAAAAGTTTGAAAGACATCATAGGATAGTTTTCTGTTGATAATACAAGTTAGTATAGAAAGTGAATTAGGTACATTTTAGACTCACTAAAATAGGTTAGACAAATGGAATATTTTCTCTGAATTTGTCAAATGCAAATGGACTAGACATTGCTGATGTATTTATTGCCTTATATATTGTATATAGTTATTGTACTTATTGTACACAGTTTTTCTTATATTAGTCATAACTTTTTTATTATTTTTTATTTTTATTAGACAAAAAAGGGGAAATGTGATATTTTAGTTGTGCTGAAATATGGTGATATTTTATTTGTATGTTAATAAATAAAGTTTGCACGGATATCAGAGGAAATAGCAAAGCCATTAACACAAAAGTCAAGCAGTGGTAGGACATGCCCTTAATCTGATCACATGGCAGGCAGGGTCTCTGTGTGCTCACGGACACACTAGGGAACAGCCAAGCATGGTAACACAGGCCTTTAACCCCAGTACGAACCATAGAGACCTGGAGGTCTGTACAGACAGGCAGTGACAAGGAAGTGAGGTAGCTGGGCTAAGAGCCAATGAGAAGGCAGAAGAGCAACGCAATAAAAGTCTGGGTAGACAGGACATAGCTCTCTTAGGAAACTACAGCAGTGTGGTGAATAGAGGTTAGCTGGTGGCTCTCACTATTTTCCTGATCTCTAAGGCTTTCACCCCTCTATTTGGCTCTGTGTTTCTTTTTCTTTCTTTTTTTTTTTTTTTGAAGTTTCACCAAAGTCATTTAATCTGTCAGTTTCTCATTCATTTTTATGTCTTAATAATATTCTATTGTATGAATAAGCCACATTTTATTTCTCTCCAGTATTTGATAGCTATTTGAGTTGTTTTAACTTTTTTACTATTAGCAACACACTGCTGTAAACCTTCATGTACATGTTTCATAGGTGCACATTTTCAGTAGTTTGAGGATATATTCCTAAGGGTATAATTGTTGAGTAACAGAGTAACAATATTTTGCAGTTTGACCAACCACCAAACTGTTTTGCCAAAGTGGCACACCATTTTACAATCTCACCAAATCCTTGTTTTTAAGGCTCTGATTTTTGTACAAAAGCATTCAATCATTCTGTCAGACCAAACCAGGAAAAGTAAGCTATAGTTCAGAGCTGTTCTATTCCATTTAATATGCAAAGCCATTCTGGCGTTTGCAACTCTCAGCCCTTTTGAGTATTCTTGCAGTGTTCACCTTTTCCTCCACCACTTTTTTTTTCTTCTTTTTTTTTTCTGGTTTATTTCTATCTATTACAAATGTATAAAAAAATCCTCCATCAATGCTGCTGATAGCAGCAGAACCTTGAGAAATATACCTTTGATTTGCCTCAGAAAAGGAACACATATTGCACTGTAAAGTTTATAAAATTGGCGCAAAACATTGTGATAATGTTACAATACCAGTTTTAAGAGTTCAGTGACTAATGGGGAGCCTATGGGATACATGCAGAACTGTGAAAGCGATCTCACTTAGCCAGCTGTACACGTAGACTGTAAATCTACATTCAGATCATTTCTGAACTAAGACTATAATCTCAGTTTATCTATTGAGGTCAACCAGGAAACCCTAGAATATACCTTGATTTTTACAAAAAAACAAAATAGGGGGAGGGGTTTCTTCAGCATTTCAGTCCATGAGTAACAGTATCCTAACAGGCAAAGTGTTCTCTCACTGTCAACATAGAATGAACTGCTGCTGGAGGTCAACTTGGGCTTTAATTTGCATTAGCACTTACATGCATAGTAGTCCAAGTTGTTGACCTCATGACTTTTAAAAGTAACTCTAAAAAAGTAAAATGGCCCTTCTTGGAAGACTAAAGAAAGACATCCAGCCACAGTTGTAAAAAGTCTCATCAAAACAATATACCCTTTTATGAATTACGCCTCAATTAAAAAAAAAAAAAAGTAGCCCCAAATAAGAAGCAGCTCTGAAAAAGAAAATATAACTTAAGATATTTGAAAAAATCAAGGTGAATACAGGTTCAAAAGTAATTAAGATACATTTTCTTAAGGCTATCGAGAATTAGGCTTTAAAGAATTCTACCATTTCAAGTTTACCACTAGTTACTAGATACCTATTTACAAACAAGATGTTCACCTTTTTTGTTCCTTTATCAAGAGAAAAATCTACCTTCAGACTATGAGGGTGGTGATGGGGAGGGACTAGAAAACAAGATTCAAACAATCCTATGTAAATATCACATTTTTCAAATGGAAGAACTCCAAACTGCACTAGAAGTTCCAATCACTAAGACACTTTCCATTGAAATGATTTAAGTACAACTACATGGCACCAAGGTTTAGGCCTAATATAGGCCTGACAACCAAGTCCTTGTTTTCTGGAAGAAAGGCCTCAAAAGTCCCACTCAATTCCACATAACAATACTTCAAAGATCAATTAGATTTTCCTTTCCTTAATATTTTTGTTTTTGACTTCTAATCTTAAAGACTAGATTAAAACTTAGCTCATTTCCTAGAAGGCATTGCTTCCCTTTGCTCTATGAAAGAGTCCACCAAGACCTCTTCCTCAAAACCATCTAGCCCCCAGCCTCCAGCCTGTGCTTGTGATTCATCTTTCTCAACATCCTGAAAAGGTAGTGTAGGTAAAATATGCTCATAAACATTAAAACTAGTTGTTAGAAAGATGTAACTAGCTTTATAATTTAAGTTTTAAAGCATAAATACTTGCAGCTTAATCTGCACTGACAATGATTGTCGAAGCCTAGAATTTAACATTTACAAATTCTCATTCACACACACAAAACACACTATTATAACACAACTTGTGTCTTGAGAGAATCTTCTGCTTTTTAAATCTTTGGCCTCCCAGTCAATCCCAAGTTCAACCAACTTTTCCGAGTTCTGGTAGTTACCTGGACCACTGAGGCATTGCCTCAAGACTTCTTCTCTTTTGAAACATCCGTTTTCTCTAGATATTAGGATAGCTACACCAGCTTGTTTCTTCTGTGGTGTATGTTGGTGTGGGATTATCTATTGCTTGATTTTTCATGGATGTGTTTAGCTTCTTTGGGTTGAATTTTCCCTTCTAGTGCTTTCTGTAGGGCTGGGTTTGTAGACAGGTATTGATTAAATCTGTTTTTATCCTGGAATATTTTGTTTACTCCGCCTATGGTGATTAAGAGTTTTGCTGGGTATAATAGTCTGGGTTGGCATCCATGGTCTCTTAGTGTCTGCATGAGATTTGTCCATGATCTTCTAGCTTTCATAGTCTCTATTGAGTAGTCTGGTGTTATTCTGATGGGTTTACCTTTATATGTTACTTGGTCTTTTTCCTTTGCGGCTCTTAATATTTTTTCTTTGTTCTGTGTGTTTAGTGTTTTGATTATTATGTGGCGAGGGGACTTTATTTTTGGATCCAGTCTATTCGGTGTTCTGTAAGCTTCTTGTATCTTCATATGTATGTCTTTCTTTAGGTGAGGAAAGTTTTCTTCTATGATTTTGTTGAATATATTTTCTGTGCCTTTGAGTTGGTATTCTTCTCCTTCTTCTATCCCTATTATTCTTAGGTTTGGTCTTTTCATGGTGTCCCAAATTTCCTGGACGTTTTGTGTTACAACTTTTTTGTCTTTAGTGTTTTCTTTGACTGATGAATCTATTTTCTCTATCGTGTCTTCAGTGTCAGAGATTCTCTGTTCCATCTCTTGCAATCGGTTGGTTATGCTTGTTTCTGTAGTTCCTGTTCGTTTTGTCAGGATTTCTATTTCCAGCATTCCCTCAGCATGTGTTTTCTTTATTGTCTCAAATTCATTTTTCAGATCTTGGAATGTTTCTTTCATCTGTTTAATTGCTTTTTCTTGGCTTGATTTGATTTCTTCCCATTTTTTGTTTGTTTTTTCTTCCATTTCTGTATGTCCCCGTCAGCTGCCGCTGGGTCTGTCTGCCTCTGTGGGCGGCCAACGGGCCTGTATGTCTCTGCTGCAGGCCTACCTACCTCTGCTTGTCACTGCTGCCGGGCCCATCCACCTCTGCGAACTGCTACCGGGCCTGTATGTCTCTGCTGGTCGCCGCTGGGCCTGTATGTCCCTGTCGGCCGCCGCCACCGGGCCCTTCCACCTCCGCAAGTCGCTGACCTGTGTCCACCTTTCTCCACCGTGTGGCCTGTCTATTTCTGTGGGCCGCTGCCGGGCCTGAATGTCTCTGTCGGCAGCAGGTCCTGTCCACCTCTGTCTGCTTATCTCTGCTGCAGGGCCTGTCCACCTTTGTGGGCCGCCGCTGGGCCTGAATGTCTCTGCCAGCTGCCGCCGGGCCTAAATGTCCCTGTCGGCCACCGCCGCCAGACCCGTCTACCTCCACGGGCTGCTGCCACAGGCCTACCTGCGTCTGCTTGTCTCCACCATCTTCGAGTGTGGAGTTTTTACTGTGGTGGTTAGGAGAGCAAGCACAGAGATAACTTAGCAACCTATATTTGGCTTGAGCTAGACATACATGTCTTAGGATTCTGTAGCAGGAATCTTAAAAGTTCTTATTAATAAAATCAAACCCGAGGCCAGTTATTGGGGTGAATACTGGAAGGTCAGAGAGACAGAACAAGCCACAGCTATCTCACCTCGCCGGATCCTCAGCTCTCTGTGTTTCTTATTTAATAAGACCGTTTAGAAATTTGTCTACCACCAACAGTACTGATACCACTATTTATTAAATATAAACAAAACAGAGACTATCAGCATAGATTATTAGAGTATGAAAATAGAAACAATGTGAAGGAAAATGAATTTATGTGAAGATAAGAGTTAATGTTTGAGAATCTTACAGAAGCTAGGACACAGATTTATTTGGGAACACTGCAGAGTTCACCTTTCAGGAACACCATTACTTCCAAGTGATTGCTTCTTGTTCTTGGCTCCATGAGTCCATACACAGCTACAATGATTGGCCTACTTTTGCGTACCCTATAAATTATCCTCTATCAAAGTAGTATTGAGGCTTCCCACCTACAAATAGCCACATGCCAATCTATTGAGAGAGACTGAGTACACTCTGTGAGCACACATTTAAAAAATAAAATTACACAGCAGGCTAGAAAAAAGGAAGATTTTAGGGGAAATTGAAGTACCTATTAAGTCAGAGCCAGGTCGCCTAACAAACACGGGATCTCTTGGTGCTTAGACCATGGTTTCCATGTAACATTAAATATGTAGCATTTCTTGGTAATGGAGCAGCCAAACCTGTGGTTCACTCCTATATATGTTACTTTTTATTTACTTTTAAATCATACCAATCTTAAGTGACAAAATTTTTAAGAAACTAGAGATAAAAAAAAAAAAAGAATCTCCTTCCTTGGGTTCCTAACTATCAGGATATACATTCAGAAGCCTTAAGCTATGTTTTTGTTGGTTAATGCAACTGACATTATTATGTAAGTTTGTGTTTTATTATGCAAGCTCCATAAAATATATTGTTTTACACTATGATTGTATTACACTACAGTTGTCTAGGAGTCATCTGATGTCATCAATATTCACACCACAGAGAAATAAATTAACCTTGTAAGGGGGCTTGTACAGAGATCACAGACTGCCCAGTGCATGGCTGGGCTGAATATGCTGTCTGAGTATAATAAGAGTATTATGCAAGCTCCACATTTGGCAGTTTTGTGGTAAAGCCTTAGTACCTTTTCTCTTGAACCAATAAATTAAACTGTAGGAAAATGGGGCCAATATTATATCATAAATGTTTTATAAATGAAACCAAACTGAAAAATAGAATATTGGTTGATTTTTTTTTTGCTTGTTCTTTGGATTATAATCTCACTGACTTTTAGTTTCTTCATGTATTGTTTATTTATTTGTGTGTGTGTGTGTGTGTGTGTGTGTGTGTGTGTGTGTAATTCAGAATATAGCCTGCTGAAGCCAACTCTCTTCTTGTACAGCATGTATTCTGAGGATAGAACTAAGGTCATTAGACCTTGACCCACTGTGCCCTCTCACTGGCCCAAATTTCCAGTTCTCATTCTATTAAAACTGACCCTAAACTTTAAAATTGAAGAGCAAAAAGGTGTTTCTAAATGAAAGTTCAGAGTACAAATATCACATCATTATAAAATATACACTATTTTTAATCATTTTGAAGAATGGCATAATTAGTGTCATCTTATAAATGAAGATACCGAGTTTGATGCTATCTGGAAGACTAAATTTAACATAGCTAAGTCTTCCAAGAAGAAGGATCAGAAAATATTTTCTGCCCTGGAAATAGTGATCTCTGTTTGGGAAAGAACATTCTTAGAGTGCTCTTGGTGGGTTTTCTTGTTCTTTTTCCAAATGCCTTCAATGGCCTTAACCTTAAAATTCCCCGTCCTTGCAAGATGGAATAATGAAGACACATGGGTGGCAGAGATTTTGATCTACACTTGAGCACATCTCAACAAGATCAAAATCAAATCTGTCGTAGCCCTCAAACAGAGCTGCATCGTTTATTGATGTTATATTAAGACTCCGTTCTCTACTTTTGAGAACTCACCTCCTTAACCCCCACTGTCCATCACAGGATACCAGTTTCTGTGTATGGAGCTTCGGCCCAGCAGTGAGAAACAAGCTGATGCTCCTGAAGGTATGTATTAGAATCCGAATTCTCTATTCTGCTTTCTTTGACAGAGTAACTAAAAATACTCATGAGTAAATGTCAAGTGTTGGCATGAAGCTCCTATCACTACATTAGAGGACAGTGGCAGCAGCAGAAAAGTCATTGACAGACCATCATAGCTAAGAGCTCACACAAAACACCGACTGGCCAATCTGTCACTGTCAGAGTGCCAGGAACTGTTTCCCAAGTGTTACAGCATATTAGGACACCAATGATAGATACCCTATTAGAACTAGATGTTTGTGTGTACCTCTCACATTTAATGAAAAACTTCATTATTTTACTTATTTTTAATTTTTCCTTTGGTTTAGGAAGCAATATGCTGTATTAAAGTATTTCTCCAAATGTCTTCTATTTTACTTTTTAAGACAGCCTTAACATAAAAGTTCCTATTACTCTTTTGAAATTGTATATTTAATATTATCATTCTGAAATATTTATTAAAGCTGTTCTTATTGCTTGTGTCTTTTGAAGTTCCAGCCTTATCACATATTTCTTAACAACACATCCATAGCTTCTGACTTCCTTTTTCTCTTCATAATAGGACAAATAATGCCTGTGCATAGACTGGCTGAACTTTCATACTGAGACTGTCATATCCATCCATTTATCACCCAATTAAATGAGCACCCAAGAGAACTGATGAGCACAGCATAGAAATCTCTGGACTTAAGAGCATCATTAGCAAGACAGAAGTGAATTTCTTGTTGAAACTGGTCATTACAGAACAGTTCTGTCATTTATTTTTTATCTGAACAAAATTGGCTTTGCTCACAAAAAGTTAGTGGAAGTTCTAATTCTTTTGGCACTGATAATCACTAAAAGTAGCACTGAGGTAACTTTGTAAGAACACAAATAAATTATATTGAAAAAGAGGTACTGTAAGAGTCATATAATAGTATATGCTCTATTGGAATTTCAAAACTTATAAATAAAGTACGTGTTAAATTTCTTTATGATATTTGATCATATATTTTATTGCTAACCTAACCCAATTTATTTTTCTTTTTAATTTTGCTTTAAGAGTATAGTGCACATATTTTTTACCTTTAAACATTAATAAAAGCATGATAAAAATACAATATAAACAATTATTCATTTCAACATGTTTATCTATTTCTTAGACAAAATAAAAAAGTATAATAAATCCACTGTGAACTCTCACACATCTTTCTTTTATGCCTAATACCTTTCCACCCTTTCTTCCTATCTTCTGTGTTATATTCCTGATGACAGTTCCTCTAAAGACTAGATCACAAGGAGTTCCTTTACTCCAGTGGTATTTCTCAGATTTTTGGGAAAGAAGGGCACTAGAAACAAAGCATAATGCAGCAGAACAGCTCACGGTTAAAGAGGTCTAGGTCTATGAACTTTGATCTCAACACTGGTCTTAACTATGCCATGTGACGATCTTTAGTCCTTTCAAATACTAAAATCCACCCAAATGCAACAAAATTATTAAGGAGATAAATATTCTTAGTCTTTCATTTAAATTTTTTGATTTTACTTTTTTCAATACAAGATTACAGGACAAAACTTTTATGTATTGAAATTTTCATAATGTAGAATCCTAGAGAAAATTTGATGAATGTGGAGTGTATGGCTATTTTCTATGCTGTGAAGTGGATGACAGGCCAGAACTGTTATTTCAATGGCATGCTTTGAAGTATAATTCCAACCATCTCAAGGCTATTTTTCTTCACTTACGATAGAAGCAATTACTAGTGTTATTGAAAATTTTATTGGTTTACTTATATTGCTAAACCTGTGTTTTCTATGTTTCAAAGATATAATTACTGTGCCCATTGGGCCTCATGTCACTTTTCTAAGCTAGTTATTAATCCATTATCAGTGAGGAAACACAAATATCCTGTTTAGTAATTTGTGACTGAGTGATTTCTTCTGTTTTAAATACCCTACTATGCACATTAAAATGAAAAAAATTCTAGGATGAACAACCCTAAACTAGTACTTCAAATTATTTCATCATTTTTCCTTCTGGATTTTAAGATTTTTTTGAAGCAATAAATATAACAAGGAAACTAAAAATCACATTCAAATGTGTAAAAAGCCATAAATTCCAAACTACAAATATTGATAGCATGCTTTATTTAACTGCTAGAACAAATTGTAAGTTCCAGAAAAGGAAGATATTAAAAGAAAGGGGACTATGCTACAACCATGAGGTAGATCTCAATTTTAAAGTCTGCCACTTACCAGCGAGGTAAGTGCAGTACATATATTAAGTTACAGAGGTAGGCTGGAGAGATGGTTCAGAGGTTAAGATCACTGGCTGCTCTTCTAGAAGTCCTGAGTTCAATTCCCAGCAACCACATGGTAGCTCACAACCATCTGTAATGAGATATGGTGCCCTCTTCTATCAGGCATACAAGCAGGCAGAACACTATGTACATAATACATAAATAAATCTTTTTTAAAAAAAATTACAGAGGCATGAAAGCTTTTTGCAGGGAGTAAAGAATACACATAATTTACAAATATTTTTAGAGACAAATCTCTCTCTCCATATATGCATTTATAATTGTATATTATAAAGATTTAATATTCCAGGTCCAAGATTCATATTAAATATGATTCTGGCTGCAATGTCACATAGTTACTAGCTATCAGAGGTATAGATTGAAGTGTACATAAGAAATTAATTTGATATATGACTTCTAAATATCTAACGTTAAAAATTATGCACTAATTTTCTGAAAAATAAATCTAATATATAGGAACTTTCAACACTGACATAATTGAGTACATAACATGATAGATTTTTAAAAAATTATCAGAAAATTTTCATATACATTACTGAAGTATTTAAAAACATGTCAAATCTATAAAACTTTTAAAGAGTGTCATTGAAGAAGTTTTAAAATAAAAATGAATTGTATATAATACTATTTCAATTTCTAAGACTCAGTTTTATATTTTCATTTAAAGTAGATCTTCTTTTAATACAATATTTTTGGTTACAGTTATTCACTCCCACTTTCCTACCCACCCAACTCTATACCCTCTCTCCTCAGATTGCAAACAAGCATGTAAAAAATAAATGATAAAAATGTAAAATAAAAACAAACAAACCAGAATAATTAAAAAAAAAAAATGAGCCAGATGGTGTTGGCAAATGCCTTTAATCCCAGCATGCAGGAGGCAGAGGCAGGCAGATCTCTGTGAGTTCAAGGCCAGCCTGAAGACACCATACAGTTCAGCTGCAGGAGAAGGGATAAATCTACCTGTGACCTGGAGGCCTCCTCACTGAGGACTGGTTCTCCTAGTTTCAGAAGGAGCCATGAAATGAGCCAATGGAGAAAAGCAATCCATGTTTATATCCTGCTATAATGCCAATGAACCACAGCAATGACCAATAAGGCAAGACATCTCCAGAGGAGCATTATTGGCAGTTATAGCTTCAGGGTCAACCAATAGCAATTTAATTGGACTCAAGGCTTATTCAATAGGAAAGAATTCATGCCTGGCACTGTAAGTTTGGCCTACTACCTGTGTCTGGTAAGGACATGGAACCTGGAAGAGAATCTATTATTGCCACTTCACTAAACCAACAGACTCTCCAACTGTATTCTAAATACTTATCATCACATCCACAGGCTGCCATAGCACTCACCCCTTACCAAAGCAACTTTACTTCTTGTTACAGACAAAGATAATTGCAGGAAGTCAGAAGGAGCAAAAATATAGAGTGGTGTGTTTGCCATGTTATTTTTAACAACACAATCCCTATACTTAAATTAAAGGGACTTTGAGAAATAGTATAGAGAAGATTTAGATAAAGTCAGAGGATCAGGACACCTTTTGTAAGAAAGAATCTCATAAAACGAGAAAATAAATCGTAAAGGGCACAGAGGGAGGGTGGACAGGGTTCTGGTGGACCTTCCAGAGTCATGGAGGCAATACAGATAAATACAATCAAGAATCTTTGTATGGCATTCTCTTTAAATTGGTAAATATGTAATATTATTTTATTAAAAGGAAAAGACACCATTTGTTGGAACCTAGTAATTTTACTTTCAAGGAGCCCATCAACTATGTTGGGACACCTTACAGAGACTTGGTGCAGGGGGAGGAGCTTGGACATGCCTCAATTGAAGGTACAGTTCTAAAATACTGGAGTTTATCTTTTGTTTTTTTAAATTTTAAATTAATATTTTTTTTAAAGATTTCACTATGTACCTCTAACTAGCCTGAAGTTTGCTTTGTAGACCAGTATTACCTTGAACTCAGAAATCCTTAGTATTTGGATAAAAGGAATGTAATATCATGTCAGTCTCTGTTTGAAATAATTTTCTCTTTAAATATTATAGAGTCATTTAACAAATCACTTATATTTATAGTAAGCATAATTCAAGTACCTAAACTTTATTGTCTGTAAAACTGTTCTGGATTACAGATGCCCTGTCTTACGCAGAATTTCCACTATCCATTAATACCCAGATCCTCTAAAGGAATATCAAGAAATATTTAAATTGATTTTAATTAAGAAAAGTGATGGAGATTTTAACTTCTCCTTCAGTTTAATTTTAGTGTGTGTGTGTGTGTGTGTGTGTGTGTGTGTGTGTGTGTGTGTGTAGGCATGTTTGTACCATGACACGTGTTAAAATCAGATGACAACCTTTCATAGTTAGTTTCCTCCCATCCCTTAGGGTCCTAAGTTGGAGCTCTGCACACATCACTATCCACTCAACCATTTGTATGGGGTTTCCCACCCCGGTTTCATATTCACTTCTGTTAAAGTGCTGAATTCATAGAAGATATTTTTACATAATTCTACCTATAATCTTTGGTTATTTAATTTGAGAGAATTCATGTTTGTCTCACTGGATGAGCAGAATTCATCCTTTTCAAATTACACTAATAACTCTTTAAAATTTCCTTTTTTTCTTTAAAGGGATGAATGAACTCATATTTTACATTACATAGATTGGTTTAATTTTGGGATCTGATATGTTATGATTTTTATTTAATTTCCTTTCTGTCTTCCCAAATTTTATTGGTTTAGTTAAATTGGTATTCATTTCTTCTGGCAGTATATTCAGTTTCAATCTGTGTCTTAGAATTCTTTAACTCCCCGTCATGTGTATACTCACAACCCTTTGGCATTAGGAATAAATTATTTCAAAATATATGTCTATATTTCAAATATATGTGCATATATGGAATATATATGTACAAACATACATATACATATATAAAGATCTGGATTTATCAATTTTTCTACTCAGTTGTGGTAAATTTTATTCTAATATTTTAGTTATTCTTGATTGCTTATTTCTTTAGAGAAAATTTTCATATTTTCATCTGGTTAATGTCTTCAATGTAACTTCTAGATTCTATCCTGATCTCTGTGGTGTTTTGATCTTTTTACCTTTCTTCCTGATGCTTTCAGGTAGATGTTAAACTACTATCCCTTGAATAGTAATTCCACTTCAGTTTATTTACTAATGCCCACTATTTGGACTTGCATTTGCTAAAAAGTCAAAAATACTTCTTTTGAAGCATACATATTGCTTTCTAATTTTTTCTCAGCTTATTCTCCTATTATGTCTGTATTGTTATTTTGTCATTTGGACTCTGGTTCAAATAAAAAAAATATTAGAACATTTCACTTGTAGGACTCACAAAAAGAGTATAGTATACTAGATGGAATTTTGCCTTGGGGTTTAGAGTTACAGATATCTGAGAGTCCTTTTTCATCCTCTCAGACAAAAATCAATCAGGGCTCTTGTAGCCATTCTAATTTTGTCTCATTGCCTTTTACTGTTCGGATATGTGTCTCTCTCTTCTGAATAAATAACTCACAGACAAAAATGGTGCCATTTCCATTTATACAGCATGAGTACCCCCACAGAATTGAGTGTATCATCACTGTGCATTAATGCTCCCTATAGAAGCATCTTAACAGAGGAATCTGTAAATCTTCAGACCAATTTATCATAAAGTAGGGGGATATACATTTAATTATTTATAACAATTACAAAATCACATCAGTTCATATTTTGTTTTAAAAATAAATACTAATAAGTATTAATGTATTATCTTTAAACTAGAAACTATATGGTAGTGTAGATTTCAAAACTAGAGACTGATTTTTGGTTATGTCATTAATAAAATTACAGTGTTCACGAGTTAAATAATAACTGCATATATTTTGTTTAAAAAGGGAATTATTGATAATTTCTGGCTCCTGTGTAAACCATATTTTTCTCTAGGTATGATTGTATCTCAGAAGAGGTTTCAAGCTTTATCTAGGACCAAAGGTGAACTTGTCTGTGAGAGAACTAAATTACTTTAACCACTTTTGAGTTGTGTGAAGGTGAAAGCACATTTTTCATACACCTAACTAAAGCAGGCTGCAACATTTCCTACTGACGTAAGTCACAAGTGACTAATGCTATATATTTTAAAGCTGACAGAATTATTATACTTCTCACAGAAACATCTAAATTTAAAAGAAAATATCTTTTTAAGGAAGTCAAAATTTTCCATTTATGACTCACAAAATTGTAAGAGAAGTCTATAGTTTCAAAGTGAAGAAAATATGGTTAAGGTCCAATCAAATATCTGTCTAAATTAGAAAAAAACGGTCCAGTGCATATCAAGTAGCAAAGCACTTAAGGGGAAAAGTGTTACGAAGCTAATGCACTTTAATATGTACAAGTAATTTAAGCTCATCCTCTCATGTTCCTCATAGAAGAACAAAAGTCATTTGCAGAATAAATTCTATGTACACCACATCATCTTCTGAGATGAAGTTAAGTATCACAATGAAAATATTATTAATTAGGAACATAAATTTGTTATAGACAATATTACCAATTATTTGTGAAATATAGGTAGGATTCCTTTAAATCTCCAAATAAACCTTTTCAAATTTTTAACTAAACAAATAATAAGTTGAGTGTTACATTGTTAAAGAAGAAAATGCAATGTCCTTTGTAAACTTCATTTTGTGTCAAGAGTATATTTATTTCATTTTATTTTTGGCATGTTTATTTCTATATTCATTTATACTTAAGTGTTCTGAGATTGCCTTGTGTGATACTTCCAAAGCATTTTCCTACAATTTGGTAAGTATACTCAAGTCAGTGAGGAAATGGCTCAGTAGGAATCAGGTGAGGAACATCACTTAATAGTCGAGACTACTCTCTCACAGGCAACAGATAGAACGGATAATAAGAAACCCTATGAATGTCAGAAATCTTTGGACCATGGGTTAAGAAAGTGTCAGAAAGAATAAATCTTTAAATACTATTCAAACTGACTCTGAAAAATTCCAAGTGTAGTAAGGAGGAAGAAGGCATAACAAAGGTCTGTGATAGATTTTTTTTCCACATATTTTTATTAAAAATTTTTTAGTATTTTACATATCAATCGCAGATCCCCCTCTTCCCCCCTCCCACTCTTCCAGCCTCCCCCCTCCCCAACCCACTCCTCATTCCCTCCTACAAAAAGGTAAGGCCTCCAATGGGGAGTCAGCCTGATACACTCAGTAAAGGCAGGTCCAAGCCCCTCCTCCTGCCTCAAGGCTGTGCAGGGTGTTCCACCACAGGTAATGGGCTCCAAAAAGCCAGGCCATGCACCACAGATAGATCCTGATTTTACTGCCTCTTAAACAGATCTAGCTACACAACTGTCTAGCTTATACATATGCCGTAGTCCAGTCCTGTGGGGGCTCCACAGGTGTTGGTGTAAATTTCATGCGTTCCCACTAGTTTGATTTGTTTGTCTCTGTAGGTTTCTCCATCATGATCTTGATACCCCTTGCTCATAGAATCTCTCTTCTCTCTCTTGGACTGTACTCCTGGAGCTCAGCATGGTGTTTGGCTGTGAATTTCTGTAGCTGCTGCCATCAGTTACTGGAGAACTGTTGGTGGGAGTGCAAACTTGTAAAGCCACTTTGGAAATCAATATGGAGGTTTCTCAGAAAATTGGGAATCAATCTTCCTCAAGACCCAGTTATACCACTCTTGAGAATATGCCCGAGGAATGCTCAATCATACCACAAGGACACATGCTAAACGATGCTCATAGCAGTATTATCCATAATAGCTAGAACCTGTGTTAGATTCTTGTCAAGAATGGAGCGAAAGTGAAAGGTTGTTAAACTATCAGCCCAGTAGAAAAATGATAGAAGACACAATTATTTTTCTCAGCTTAATATAACTAACAATATGTGAGCTTTTAATCTAATAAAGGTACAATGCAGATACCTGTAAAGCAACCACATATTTTCCAGTTGAAAGCAACATTTTTGAATGTCATTTACCCTGAGGAAATGACATCAGTTGTTCTCATATTCAGACAATGATGGTTGATAAAGACATGATTTTGAATTAATTGATTTTGTATTAATTCAAAAGAAAGATCAAAGAATGATTTTTTTTCCTCCGGATCAGGTTTGTCTGAAACACTGTGAACAGATTTAATAAATTGTCACTTTGTTTAAAGTTTAGGAACATATATTTTCTTTTTTTTCCTTCTTTTTTTAGCTTCCTTCTCTTACTATTATATATATATATATATATATATATATATATATATATATATATATATTATTCTCTTTGCATACATTACATCCTGACCACAGTTTTCCTTCCTTCCACTCCTTCCTGTCTCCCCCGCCACCAAATACAAAGAAAACATACTTTTTTTTTTCTGAGCCTTTTGGTTACTGAAACGTGTGTTTTACTAATCTGACAAAATACACTCAACAAATAGTTTTTTAATTTACTCTATAGATCACTGTCTATATTCATTCTCAGTGTCACAAGCATTTCAAAGCCAGGGAGGAAGAACTTACCCTGATACAGTGCTAAGTTTGTTGTTCAGCTAGATAGAATGCTTCTTGATTCTTTGGAGAACATAAACTATAATATGCAGAATTTTTAAAAATGGTACTAGCCTTATGATTACATCAAAATAAGTTATTTCCAAATAAATGTTGTGTTCCCCATTGTTTTATTACTACTTCCTCTGAGAAAAAGATAGAGGAGGTATTTGATGAGTAAAGTCCCTTTGGGATTCCTGTGAAACTGAAAATGATTTCCACATCTATGACCTCGTTGAAACCACTTACTTCATTTTCGCATTTTGACCCTGGGGGTTGCTGCCCTCCCTGACCACAACACAAGTTCTGTCCATGCTAGGTTATGCTCATGTAATTTCCTTAGCATTTACTCTGGCATTTTAATTCTGGCTCTACGAGGAGAGATCAGAGTGAAAATATTTATTTGTGTAAAATAGACACTAGAAAACAATATTTTTATATTATTACAGTATCTAATATTGTTTAATATCCTAGACACTGTTTTAACATCTTTACAAATATTAACTCAGGCTGTAGAGAAGGCTTGGTGAATTAAAAGGCTAGGCTCACAGGCAAATTATAGTCCATTTGTTTCCTCAACAAATCTGTCTGTCCTATCCTTAGCCTGGAGATTATGACTCAAGTTTGAGTTGACAGTATCATGTGAATTATTATCAAGAGAGCTAGCTGATTTGCATTCACATATTCTGGCTTATAAATTCACATTATTAAATATTGAAAGGAAAATGTGGATTCCTGAGTAAATATAAATATTTTAAAAGAATAAAGGAAAATACTTATTGGTAAGACCTTGAGAGTTAAAATAAAAATGCCCTGTATTCAACAGTATAGAGAGACAGACCAAGACAAGAGGAGGATGTAGTAGTGAAGTAGGTCTAGCAATTCCAGTAATTCGATAACATAAATGTTGAAAGGTAACATAAAAGAAGTTGCATGAAGATAAATTTGTTATCATTGTATGCATAATGTAAGGCTAACACATTTCCTAAAAATACTTAAGACTAGTGGTTTCTGGTCTTCGTTAAGAGTTGAAACCACTGAGAGAACTTTCCACACTGAAATCCCTCCACACAGTCTGATCATACCTTTATTATCTCACTCTGCCTTCACGCTAATTTTACCCTTACGGTGTACCATTATTTTTTTTGTTGTTGTTTGTTTGATTGCAAAACTAATCAATGCACATCTCAATAAAAACAATTCATTTGGCAAATTTGATATCCTATTATAAGGAAATCAACATCAAACTACAAGGTGCACATGGTAAGAACACCTATGAAAAATGCAGAAATAACAATATGGGTAATTTCCAAAGAACACATAATCTCTTCTTAATACAAAAAAATTAAACAATGCTTTCTAGTCTTACTTTTACTATCAGTTACTGTATTGGACTTTCTAACCAAGACTAGGAAAAAAATAATCAATAGAAACATTAAGTTGGTGAAGAAATGAAAGTATTTTTATTTGCAACTGGCTTAAGATTTGGAGAGAAATATTTCAAGAAACGTGCTAAAAGCCAGGCAGCAGTGCTACACACCTTTAATCCCCACACTTGGGATGCATGGCCAGGTGGATCTCTGTGAGTTCAAGGCTAGCCTGGTCTATAGAGTGAGATCTAAGACAGGCACCAAAACTATGCAGAGAAACCTTATCTTGAAAAGCAAACAAACAAAGAAATCTCCTAAACTAAACTGAACTGAAAGTCAAAGTAGGTGCAAAAGAGGTGGCTTAGGTGGTGGAGCACTCACCTAGCATGCACAAGGTTCCAAGTTCAATTCCCAAAACCAGATGAACCAGACATGGGGTATACAACTATAAACATGGGAACTGGTAATCAAAATACTACAGGCTAAAGAAAGAAAGTGGAGGTTAATGAATTCAAATTGGCAGTCAATAAATGAATTCATGAATCAATCATCTCATAAGTTATAGCAAATATGTTCAGATTATGCAACAGCAAGATAAGTCTTTTCACAGAACTGTCAGCCACACAACAAAGACTGAAAGATTGAAATTGGATTCTAATGTCACATGACAACCAGAAGTCAAATCCAAATGAACCAAAGAGATGAATGTAAGAAACACAATTATATATTGCTCATAACGTAATGTGATGGTAAAAACAAAACAAAAAGTCAGACTTCTTCAACATAAAAAAAAAATGTGTTTCAAATATTGTAAAGAATTTGAAAGGACAATTTTCAGAGTAAAGAAATTATCACACTGTCTATATCTGATATTTTTATTATAGCTGAAATATGTATATTTCACTCTTATGTATATTTAACCATCATGAAATAAAGAAAATTAAGTTTAAGTATTAGCAAAAGTTTCAAATATGTATGTCTTTGTCTCCTAGGAAGATGTGTGGGTGGCCAATGAGTACAGGAAAAGATGATATCTATCCCAGGAATGAATCCATCCACCTACTTTGACTTTCAGTTCAGTTTAGTTTAGCAGATTACTTTGTTTGTTTGTTTTTCGAGACAAGGTTTCTCTGTGTAGTTTTGGTGCCTGTCTTGGATCTCACTCTGTAGACAGGGTTGGCCTTGAACTCACAGAGATCCACCTGGCTATGCATAATTCAAAGAGATTATGTAGCCACACACATAACTACAACAAAATGTCAAATAAAAGGAAATCCTAGCCTTTCAGTGTAGAAATTGTAATTTCTCTTCACAATAGAGAAATGTTAAATTCACAGCACAATCTGGTATTCCTTAGACAATTACATACAAAACTATAACATAACACATTAACTCAACTCACCATATATTAAAGAGAAAAGAAAACATTTGTCCAAATAATCATAGTATATAAATGTTTACAGTAAAATTTCTAGAATCCTAGGACTAACTACTATCCATCAGGTGATGACTGGACTACTTTGTGGTGTATACTATGGAATGTTATGTAGTCTTAAAAAGCCAAAAGTATGCTGGGTCATGCCACCACTATGAAAAGCTTGAAAAGAGTATTCTAAATGGAAGAGTATGATTATTGTTATAGATTAAATGTCTGTGATTCCTCATGAGATGATGAAGATATACTGGACTGATAGTTTCCCTACACTAAAATTCATTGAAATGGACATTTTAAATGAATTATCAAAGATATAAATTATATGCTCAAAAATCTGTTTTCAAAGACAGCAATGATGATGTAAATAAAAGCATAGCAAATGGTATAATGCGCTTGTATCTCTTGACAGCAGTAGAAGAAATTACAAACTCAATGTAAAATTACAGCTTCTATTTCCTGCATGTGATATTTATAGTGTCATTCATGTCCTCTTTTAAAATATATAAAAGTAATGTAATCAACTTTTATTCAATCTACAAATATTTGCACCATGTTTATGAATAATTATATATACATATATATACACATATATGCAATATATGTGTATATAATGTTTAAACTATATTTTAATTGAGGAGAAATTCAACTTAACTTCAGTATTTTTGAACAGTTGAAATTTTGTCCTTCTAGTAGCTTGGAAACTGAGAAATTGGGAAAGCATGTATTTTTTGTAAACACACACACACACACACACACACACACACACACACACACTGCAGTTTGGGGATAAGGTGATAAGGTCAGTCATTGAGGGGACTCTGATCAATGTATCAAGCAGTTAGTACACCTGACTTCAACTTTTCTACTCATGTGTTCCATGGTGACCAAGCTAAGCATGACCAGAGAGAGCCCTATGGGATTAGTAAAACCATTTATTAAGGGCTAACCCTTACTAAACAAGATAGACTGCTGGCTTTATTACTTTATATTTGCTCCTTTGATATTCCTCAGGAATCATAAATTTAACTCATATGTGGGAGAAATAGTGTTCACAATTTTATCAATTGAAAGTACTGCCCGTGAGAGTCTTTGTTTCAGATGATAGTTTATAATAAGCCAACACTGATTTCTACTAGAAAAAACATGGCTTAAAGCATAATGCTATTAAGCTGTGCCTTCAATCTTGAGGAAAAGATTAAATTAAACATGCTTTTATGAGTTTAGTGCCCTAATGTAAATAACTATACTGTAACAAAAAATTCCAAAATGAATTCTGATTTCTTTAAAACAAGATGACTACGAAGTGTATTTCATCAACAAACTGAATTATTTTTCAACTAATTCCTATCACAGAAAATAGAATTATTTGTGTAACACTGTAAAAATAAGAAAAAATGTCACTATAAAATCTGAAGCAAAGGAACTATTTCAGTTGCCCTGAGTGTTATTAAGGAGGAAGTTATCTTTTCTTTGGCTAGTGTGTCTAGGAGAACCATTCTGTTTAGATTTTCCTCAACTTCTTCTAATATCCAAATTCTTTTAGCAATAATAAAAAAGCACATCTGATAAATGTCATTGAAGAAAGGGATTATGAAGGTTCACTCAGCCCCTATAGAATATGAATTAAGTGGATCCATTAGAAAAGGTGTAATCTTTGATTTTGAACTGATTCTGCCTGAGAACTAGATATTTAAGTTTAATTTAGGTGGAACAGCTTGAAACCTCGACTGACCATCCTACAAAATTATACCTTAGAATAGTGATTATATTTTGATGTCACTCACTGTAATTCCTACAAATATTTTAATTGGTTCTAAAGTATTATCAGCATGGGAAGGCTTATGTTGAACTTTTTTTTTTTTCCCTCGGGACAGTGTTTCTCTGTGTAGCTTTGTGCCTTTCCTGGATCTTGCTCTATATTCCAGGCTGGCCTTGAACTCATAAAGATCTGCCTGCCTCTGCCTCCCAAGTGCTGGGATTAAAGGCATACGCCACCACGCCTGGCAAACTTTTTTTAAGTTCCAATAAATAAATAAATACTGGAAATATAGTGCACTATGAAAAGCAAACAAAACAATAAACCTTGGTGTCTGAAAGAAGTTGAAGCACCTGGGTAGAGATGAAGGGTAAAACACAGTGTTTGGGAGAAAAAAGGATATATTTGTGTTAGAGAGTGTTAAGTTCTTTCAATTGTCAACTTGTCAAAAATCGAGAATCATTTTGAAGAAGAGCCTCTTAGAATATCTGTGAATTATTACCATAAAGAATTATTTGATATTTGAAGACCTGCCTACTGTGTGCAACACTAATCCTTGGAGTTGGGATCTTGAAGTCTAGACAGAAAGCTTGAGTATCAGCATGCCTGCATTAATTCACTGCTCTGTTCTCTTGACTGTGGACTTAGTTCATTCCACTTCTTTAAGTTCCTGCCATGGATTCTCCACATTAGTGGACTGTAACCTACAACTGGGAGTCAAATAAAAACTTTTTCTTCTAATTCATCTTTGTCATGTCATTTTATCACAAAAGAAAAAGAAACTAAGAAACATGAGGTAGATTTGAAAAACTATCACTTAAAAACAAAGACTTTTAATTCTAAATACATGTTTAAAAACTCACAACAGATTATCTCTGTCATATAACAAGACAATGGAGTGAGATTAAAAAAACTTGGAGATTTTAAATAATAAAGAACAAAAATACTGTAGATAAAACACTATTTGGAAAATAAGAAAAACTTTCTTAAAGACAAGAGAAACATGGTTGCTCTCATCCCAAACAGAAAGATAGGAGATATGTCTGTCATAAATAAGTTAAAGAAACACTCAAACAAAATCTTAACTCCTATTTTAGGGATGATATGGAAGATTAAAACTCCAAAGTGAATATAAAGCAACCTAGCGAACTCAAACCATCAGACTTTTCTGAGTGTATACCGATGTTGTGGGGGACCATATGCATAAAGAAGCAAGGCAGAGAACTGCTTTCTGTCTCAAAAGCTGTAAGTACAAAGTCTGTGCTCACATATCTTTTAGGGAGGGGAGATGGACTGAGAAAAACTCCATATTATACTTTTGACTTTCACACACCTCTGGGGAAAAAAATCTAGAAGGAAAAGCAAGAAAGTTGATGAACAGGTATTCTAGATTGTTACCAATTGCAGAAAATTTGATTGCAAAAGCTGGGGACAGTGAAATGAGATGGAAGGAGGACATAAGATGTGTAGAAAGAATGAGAATTCTACCACTGAACCACGAAGAAACTAGACATCAACAAACCAAACAATCCAATTAAATAATGGGGTACAGAACTAAAAAGAAAACTATCATTTGAGGAATCTTAAATGGCTGAGACACACTTAAAGAAATGTTCAACATCCTTCACCATCAGTGAAATGCAAATCAAAACACTTTGAGATTTCATATTACACCTGTAGGATCAACAGCACAAATGACAGCTCACATTGGTGAGGATGTAGAGCAAGGGCAATGCTTCTCCATTCGTTGGTGGGAATGTAAACCTGTACAGCCACTGTGGAAATCTATGTGGCGGTTTCTGGGAAAATTGGAAATTGATATACCTCAACATCCAGCTCTGCCACTCTTGGACATATACCCAAAGGATGCCCCTCCCTGCCAAAAGCATTTGTTCAAATATTTCATAGCAGTTTTATTTATAATAGCCAGAAACTGAAAACAACCTAGGTGTGTCTCAACTGAAGAATGGGTTTAAAAAAAAAAAGTGTGGTACATTTGCACAATGGAGTATTTCTCAGCTGTTAACAAAAGGCCATTTGTAGGCAAATGAATGGAACTAGAAACAAAAAAATCACCCTGAACAAGGCAATCCAGTTCCAGAAAGATGAACATGACATGATATGTACTCACTTATAAGTTGATATTAGCTAGCTATTAAGTAAAGGATAATGACACTACAATCCACAGATTCAGAGAATTTAGTTAAAGAGGAGAGGTCTAAAGATGATTCATGGATCTCCTTGGAAGGGGGAAATAAAATAGATTTTGTGGGTGGACTAGGGGGTGGGTGGAGGTGCGAACAGCAGGGATCAAGTTTGGAAGGAAGAGAGGGAGGGAGGAAGGAAGAGAGTTTGAAATAGGGATAACAAGATGCAATTAGGGAGCAATGAGGAAACCTTGTATATTGGAAACTTCCTGGAATCTATGAAATTGAGGACTACAAGTAATGGAGGACATAGAGCCTGAATCAGCTATTTTCTGGAACCAAGCGAGGTTCCTAGTAGTGGGAGTTGAACACTGACCCAGCCACCAAATCTATGATCCACAACCTTCTTTGCCTGCAGCATGCTCTGGGACAATGACTGGTCTAACTTGAGGCCCGATCCATGTGAAGGAGCCCATGGCATTTGTGACACAGCCTGGTTGGTCTTGATCAGGAAGCTGGATGTTTCAGATACCTTGGGTACAACTAAACATGACCAACAAGAGAAAAAAAAGAGTCAATGAAATGATTACTAATTATATTCTATTATACTCAGGTCAGTTTTGAGCACATTGGTCATCAGAGAGGCAGGCTTCCTAAAGCAGCTGATGGGAGCTGAGACTGAGAGACACATCCAAACATTAGGCAGAGCTATGGGTAATTGGAAGAGGGACAGGTGGGATTATAAGAGCCAGATGGGTTGAGAACACCAGAACACAGCCCACAGAATCAACTAAGCAGGCTCATTGGAGCTGAGAGACTGAAGCAGTAACCATGAAGCCTGCATAGGTCTGCATTGGGCCCTTTGCATACATGCTGTGGTTCTTTAGCTTGTGGTTGTTGTTGGGTTCCTAATGATGGGAGTGGGGGTGTCTCTGACTCTTTTGCCTGTTCATGGGAAATATTTCCTCCTACTTGGTTGCCTTGTCCAGCCTTGATATGAGGGTTTGTGCCTAGTCTTATTACATCTTGTTATCCTAAGTTTGGTTGACATCACTGGGAGCCCAGATCTCTTTTTTTTCTAAAGGGAAATGGAGGAACAGTGGGTCTGGGGGAAACATGAGGTGTGTGTTTAAATTTAAATTCTGTGTTTAAAAATTCACTCTAATTCATCAGTTTAGAGGGATTATTATGCCAAGCAAACAAATCCGACTGGAGGTGCAGTGGTTACATGTTTTCTTTCAAACGTCATGTGAAATCTGTGCTGAGCCACCTTAGAAAAGAAAGAAGATATTTGTAGGAAGAGGAAGAAAATGCAAATGGAGTAGTAGACAGGAATAACAGAGGGAGAGTTATGATTGTATACATTATATCTGCATATACAAATGACACAATTGATGTAGCTAGAGTTTTCCTGCCTTGCCCACAGTCAGGACAAATCTCTGTCACCCGCCAGTCCCACAGCCACTCAGACCCAACCAAGTAAACATAGAGACTTATATTGCTTACAAACTGTATGGCCATGGCAGGCTTCTTGCTAACTGTTTTTATAGCTTAAATTAATCCATTTCCATAAATCTATACCTTGCCACGTGGCTTGTGGCTTACCCACATCTTTGCATGCTGCTGGTCATGGCAGTGGCTGACAGTGACTCCTGCCTTCCTGTTCTTTCTTTTCTCCTCTCTGTTAGTCCTGCCTATACTTCCTGCCTAGCCACTGGCCAATCAGTGTTTTATTTATTGACCAATCAGAGCAATTTGACAAACAGACCATCCCACAGAACTCGATCCTATGAATTATACAGGAATGTGTCCAATAAGAATAATTTAATGATCTATACTACAATAGAAAATTTAGGTTTGCTGGTCAACAAAAATCCAGGTATCTGACAAGGAATTCCAAAGTGTAAGTCACAAAAATCCAGGTATCTGACAAGGAATTCCAAAGTGTAAGTCACAGCATCCCCGAAACACAGAAAACTGTGAAGACATAAACACTGAGACAGAGGAAACAATTCTGGTGTTAATTGCATTTTATAATATGAGGGGAATTTTGAAAAACAATGTGCATACTAATTCTTTTATATACATAGAGATTGAAAAAGGAAACAAAACTTTAGTGATATTTTTGTTTAATAGCAATAGCATCACTTTTTACCACACCTTAGTTTTCATTGCTTACATTTTAATAAAGTTCCACGTTAATTATATTTACATTTCTAAAATAAATAAAACAATTCAAGGAATAATAATGAAACTGAAAAAATTGCAACAAAATGGAAGACAAGAGTTGAAATTTTTGAGGATGATATACATATACATTTGTAAGTATCTGGAAGAATGTGGATTATATATACAGAATATATATATATATATATATATATATATATATATAATGATTGATAACAATATATCCACTTACACATCTGATACAATAGATATATATTAACTATAATATGCATATATATATATATATACACACACACACACACACACACACACATATATATATATATATATATATATATATATATATATATATCCAGAGGAAAATAAAAACATTATGTGATGAAAGAATAAATTAGCCAAAAATATATCAAAAAGGATCAAAGGCATCTACTAAATTTAAGCAGTACAGGAAGGATAAACGAGGACGCAAATACATTTTTTTTTCAAGACATGGTTTCTCTGTGTGGCTTTGCGCCTTTCCTGGAACTCACTTGGTAGCCCAGGCTAGCCTCGAACTCACAGAAATCCATCTGGCTCTGCCTCCTGAGTGCTGGGATTAAAGGCATGCACCACCACCGCCTGGCACAAATACATTTTTATAAGAAAACCACTCCTTAAAAATTGAAAACAAAAACAAATTGAAAAACAGACAAAGAAACCACAGTGTTTTTATTAAGTAAATAAATCACAATAATGAGAATTACTTGTCAAAGAGACTGGTCAGAAACACAGCGGAACAGAAAAAAAAAAGCTATGAGGGCAAACAGTAGTTTGCAAGGAGATTATAGGTGGTGTTGTGGTATGCATAAGAATTACCCTCATAGGCTCATATGTTTGAATGCTTAGTCTCAGGGAATGCCCTACTTAAAAAGGAATAAAAGGTGTGGCCTTGTTGGAGTAGGCAGAGCTTTGTTGGAGGGAATGTGTCAAAAGGTTTGGCTTGAGACTTTAAACCCAAGTCTCAGTGTCTCACTCTTCATGCTGCCTTTGGATCCAGATATAGAACTATCAACTGCTTCTCTAGTGCCTTGCCTGCCTGTGTGCTACCATGCTCCTTGCCATAATGAAAATGGACTAAACCTCTGAAACTGTAAAGAAGACTTACTCAATTTCTTTGTAAGAGTTGCCTTGGTAATGGTTTCTCTTGACAGCAATAGAACACTGACTAGGACAGAAGGGTATGTACAATGTATCCCGACAGATGGACTGATATACAGAGCACATATGATGACATAAACATATGTACTCCATACATGTTTAAAGGAGTGTAATAGTAATATTTAAACCATGAACTGAAGAATTTGAATATTGCTTCAATGGTTTTTACTGTTTTTTTTTCATATTTATCACTGATTAATTCCTTCACATTCTGTAGAAATGGATTTACAATGCTCATTATACTGTAAGCTTGAAAAATTCCACTTTTGTTTTTTCTGTTTTTAAAGACATTGTTGGTTTTTCAGCAGAGTCACTTACATTAACTATGAGTAAAGAAAATTTTGATTTTATCATTTTTAATGACTTAGTTCTTTATCTGGGATGCCTGAAGTAGCTGCACCCTGAAGAACAATGTTTAATAAAAGCAATAGCAGCAGACATGCCTGTCTTGTTTCTGAAATTAGAAAAGACCTGTTTAGGGACTTTTGCACATACTGCTTATCAGGTGTGGAAGGTCCATTTCTCCTGCTTTTTTTTCTTGTATAGAAACACATTTCTTGACTCAGTTCAAAGCTCCCTTACCTCTGCAAATTTCTAAAACTATTTTCTGTGTAATTCTAAATTTAATAACATTAATATGATAAATGAAATTGGTAGATTTTTCCATGTTGCTCCTTGAATTCTTGGAATCATTCTCTAACTTTGGACACAATCCTGGGTTTAAGTTGCTTCAACATAGCTTGAGTGCACTTGTGCTAATATACACTCCCCCAGCTCTGTATGTAGTTTCTTCACCTAGTCTGACCTTAAAGTGGTTTATTTTATTTTCAGAACATGGCTTAGACGTAATCAACCTATCTCAATATTCTGTATGAGTTTCTAAGATTGGTATAATTTTGTCATGTTAAAATATTTGTTAGAATTCAATACTGAAGCCATCTGAAAAAAATGTCTTCTCATCAAGATGTATCTTTAAGTAAGTGTCAGTCTATCTAATAAACATGGAGTAATTTAGGTTTTTACACTTTTGAATGAGCTTGCGAAATCTGTCTGTCAAAGAAGGTGACAATGCTCAAACCTGTAGATATAAATTTGTTCATAATATGTGCTTAGTAATACTCACATACTGGCATTACTGATTGTATTATTAACTCACACACTGCTAGTACTGGAAAATAACTTGTAACTGTTTTGTGACCTGGTAATTCTTGCTATATGCTCATCAGTTTTATTTATGTCCTAAAAAAAATAAATATTTTAAATGAGTTGATTTTTTTCTCAGTGTTTCTTGTATCACAATTTGTTGACTTTCATTTTTAATTTTGTTGTTTTGTTTGGGGTTTATTTTGTACATTTTTGTTTATGCATTCATGCCTTCTTATTTATTTTATGATAAAAATTCAGTTTTCTGTCAATTTTACCTTAATGTTTTGTAACTGTTTCTTGTAAAGTTAAGTAAATATTTGAAATTTTTTATATGTTTCATTTGATAATCTTTCAATTTACCCTAAGTTGTTATGTATCTCTTGAAAGGATATGAATATCAACATATATCTATCACCTACTTATTCTGTGTGTTTGAGTTTTGAACTTTCACACTACTAGATACTGAGTCCCTTCTTGTGTACCAATGTAGATGCCAGGCTTGCTATCATATGATCTTCCAGGATTCTTCTTGTTTGAGATTCACTAGGAATATGGATGCTTCTCCTGCTTCTGAGTTTATGTGGGTTATAAGGGTCTGAACTCAGATCTTCACAATATGGGCAAATACCCCTTCCAATGAGCCATCGCTTCAGCACTATTAAGTTTTAGTTTTTACTTTCACTTGTGGATGCTTTAGAAGGGTGTTATTTTATTTTTAATATTTTATGACTTTCCATGTATCTTTCCAGTGCTAATTAATGTATGAATGGCTTGTGTGACACTCACGTAAATCTAACATTTTATAGCTGATCACAGCTTCATTTTTTATCACTAAGAGAAAGGTGTTAAAATCTGTGACAGTTTTGTATTTCTCTGTTTTCTTCTTTCTTAATTTGTGCTGAAGCTCTAATAATGACATAAATGTCAGAAATGCTATTTATTCTAGTCTAATTGACTACAATATACTTTTGCAAATATCTATTCTCATCATTTTATCTAAAACCTTCTTTTCAATATTCAAATAGACTGTACGACCAGCATGGTCTATCTATCCCCATGCCTGTAATTTTTGTTGTTGTGTTTGGTCAAGGTATTACTGTGTATCCCTGGCTCAGCTGGTATACACTATAGAGATTGCCATGCTGCAGTATACAAAGCATGAGTATAGTCTTTGCTCTGAATGAGAACAGAGGCAATGCAGGGTGTGGAAGCTCAAAGCAACTGAATCTTGACAGCCTCATTGAGTGTACTTCTCCATTGGAGGAAAAAAATGACTTGAATTGGAAAAGATCTGGACAAAAGAATGATATAAACATAGTGTAAACATCACAAAGAAGGGAAATACCCAATATTTTTCCTATTTCTCTCATTATTTGTTATAACAAGCAACTATTAGTCACCTCTTAGTAGCTAACACAGACACAGACAGACAGACAGACAGACACACACACACACAAAGTTTGATTGAAAAAATCAGAAAATAATTATAAGTTCTACTTATGCCACCAGGAAGAATAGTTATAAAATAAGTAAAGATCAAAAAAAATAAAAAAAATAACCTAACATGAAAAGTGGAAAATTATGATAAATATTAGGAAAAATTTAAACCCATATATAGTTGTTATAGATGATGGATGTTTTATTATTACAAATTAAAAACTGACAAAAATGCCTCCATTATGTACACACAATCACTTCTGTTGCCAAAAATGGAAACAAAGAATATGTCTGCACCAAAAACTCAGAGAAGCACTGTGTCAATTTACATATATATATATATATATATATATATATATATATATATATATCCATTATAGCGTTATCTGCAACAGCATGTGTGTTTTATTTTTTTGGGGGGGTGGCTTAGAGACTGTATAATCAACATTATAATATTACACCCTGTAAACAAGGGAATTCAATCATTCATGATATCAAGGATGAACAAGGAAGTCATTTTTCATAGTAAAAGCCACCAACTACTAACTGATAAACGCTGCGCAATGATATTCACATATATATATATATATATATATATATATATATATATATACATATATATATATATACTAAAAGACAAATTGAATATAGAATCCAATGAAACAAAAAAGTTATTTTTAAGGGAAATATTGATGGAACCCAAAAGTTGTTAACATTAGGGATGAGTGAATATATAGATGCAATGAACAGCATGAAAAATGCATTTAATACTAGATCATACACTGGAAGTTTGAAAGGAAATGAATAACTCCATGAAAATATACCTAAAAACAGCTCTATACAAAGGAGAAGGCCTGGATTTGAAAAAGAGCAATAAGGGGCTTATGGAAAGTTTGAAAGTAAGGAAATGTTTAGGGAAAAATGATGTAATAATATTATAATCCCAAACAATAAAATAAATCATTTTTTAAAAGTATGGTCTGTGATCTGAGTAGATACCAAGATGGTCATGTCGAGTAAATGGAGTATATAAAAATTTCACAAGTCATAGCAGACATACATTTTAAGCACATTAACACTGAGCTATATCCAAAGTTTTTCACAACTTATCTTTACTTTAGAATATTGATTAATTATCTTTAATTTGTACATGCCCAATAATACAACCAGACTTTGAATTTATAATCCTCCTGTTTCAACATCTTGAATACCTTGGATAAGTCTTGCTTTATTTTAGCACTCTAAAACTTTGTTTATTGTTTAGTTATAGAAAGTAAACCAATAGAAAAATCACTAAATTATACTCTCAACATATAAACAATGCTTCTTAAGAGTGGTTTTCGTGTTTGATTCTATAAGTGGATTCAAATATTAATTTAAGATATGTATTAGGTACTTGTCATTGCAACAAAAAGATTGACGGAGGCAGTTTAAGGAAGGAGCGGTTATTTTGGCTCACACTTTGATTGGATAGTCTGTCTTCACAGAGAAGTCAATGGGAAAGCATCTTGCAAAAGCTGGCAGCATGTCATCCTCAGTCAAGAAGCAGAGTAATGAAATCAAGTCCTCAGTCTGCATTTAGTTTTTAATTCCAATTATAACCAACCCCAGCCTGTGGAATGGTGCTTGTCATATTGAGAGCTAGTCTTTTCTCCCCAATTAAGTTAATTCAGATAATCCAGTACACACACACACACACACACACACACACACACACACACACACACACACACAGAGAGGGGGGGGACCCATATACCCCTATTTGATTAAATGATATTTCTAAATCCCATAGAGTTGACAGAGAATATCAATCCTCACAGTGTGTAATTTAAGAGTTTGAGGCATATGCAAAATTTCTCAACTCTGCCTACCGCAATCTAAATATGAATCATGAAAAACACTTTTGAACTGAGTTAACTTTAGCATACACTGTGTGTTTTTTCTGGATTTTTTTAAACTATAAGCACTAAATATTGTTCTTTATTAAAGTAATTACTATTCTATTATAACATATAAAGCCATAGAAGAAAAATATATATCAATATTTCAAGATAATAACAATTATGTTATTCTTGTACCGTTAATTAAATTCTATCAAATAATTCAGTTTTATTCATTGAATAATTTTAAAACTTAATGTAGAAAAAACATTTCTCAGAAAGCATGTGTATAATCAAATTTAGGTTTTTGGTTAAATTCCCTCCCTAGAAAAACTTTAATTTTATTTTCTCATTAATGTCCCTGTTAAAACTTTGATCATTATCAGGGTATTTCAAAATAAAGATTATATTAGTAAAATTGTGTGTCAGTTAATTCAGTTGAGTTGAGGTTTTAAAAAGTAATAGCCAATTATAGTCTTTTGTTTGACATTACAATGAAGTTTTTTTTTTTTTTTGAGAAATACAAGTTTATATCAATGTATTAACCACACTTATATGGAATATTATTGAGCTACACAGCAGTTTGGGCCTCTATTTGGAAATTTAGAGTTGCATTAATGAGCTCCAACTCACATATATTTCATAATTATAGGAGATAAGTACAACAAATTGCTGTATTTCATTTTCTAGAATGCAGCTCATAGTTAGCACTAATTGATGAACTCTATGTATTTTTCAAAAATTCACATGGATAAAATTGGCATGATCGTGCAGTTTTAGTTGCATTTTTGTTGACGTCTGGTAATCTCACTTGAGTTATTTTTTAACAGTACATTGCTTTTTAAATTCTGTGAATTGAAAGGCAAACGCATTCAACATTTATTCAAGAAATAAAATGCCTAACACATGGCACTCTGAATGCACAGAATATAACCAAACAAAGAAACTGTGCATTTTGTTATTCTAATACCAGCTTATATATTATGATAAAATATAATATAAAATTATACATGAAGGTAATGAATGGAAACTTTAGGGATTTAGTAAATGGATTAAATTTAGTTTCTATAGAATATAACAACCCTCTGTATTCAATTATTTACTTCAATACATTGATTTTATTATTTGTGCTCCATCATAGTTTTTTAATGTGTATGTGTGTGTGTGTGTGTGTGTGTGTGTGTGTGTGTGCGCGCGCGCGCCTAGGGACTAGATATATCTTGGAGTGGCTTCCTTAAAGTAGTTTCTTGCTGTGGGATGGTCTGTATGTCAAATTGCTCTGATTGGTCAATAAATAAAACACTGATTGCCCAGTGGCCAGGCAGGAAGTAGGTGGGACAAGGAGAGAGGAGAATTCTGGGAAGCAGAAGGCTGAGGCAGAGAGACACTGCAGCCACTGCCATGACCAGCAGCATGTAAAGACACCGGTAAGCCACCAGACACGTGGCAAGGTATAGATTTATGGAAATGGATTAATTTAAGATAAAAGAACAGTTAGCAAGAAGCCTGCCACGGCCATACAGTTGGTAAGCAATATAAGTCTCTGTGTTTACTGGGTTGGGTCTGAGCGGCTGTAGGACTGGCGGGTGACAAAGATTTGTCCTGACTGTGGGCAAGGCAGGAAAACTCTAGCTACAGTTTCTTGTCATTTTTATTTATGTTTGGATATTCTTGAATATGTCTCACCACCTCGTTTGTCCATATTTACCATGTTTACTCTGTCATTTATACATTGTTATATGTACTATCATACACAAGAAAGTGGGATATATTTTTAACCCATGTAGGGACCCGCTTTAGAGTATTTGTACTTTAAATATCTGTCTTCTTGGGCACATGTGAACATGTTTTTTTTTTTTTTCCTTTTATTTTATTTTACAATACCATTCAGTTCTACATATCAGCCACAGATTCCCTTGTTCTCCCCCCTCCTGCCCCCCTCCCCTTTCCCCCAGCACACTCCCCATTCCTACTTCCTCCAGGTCAAAGCCTCCCCTGAGGACTGAGATCAACCTGGTAGACTCAGTCCAGGCAGGTCCAGTCCCCTCCTCCCAGACTGAGCCAAGAATCCCTGCATAAGCCCCAGGTTTCAAACAGCCAACTCATGCAATGAGCACAGGACCCGGTACCACTGCCTGGTTGCCTCCCAAACAGATCAAGCCAATCAGCTGTCTCACCTATTCAGAGGACCTGATCCAGTTGGGGGCCCCTCAGCCTTTGGTTCATAGTTCATGTGTTTCCATTCGTTTGGCTATTTGTCCATGTGCTTTATCAAACTTTGGTTTCAACTATTCTCGCTCATATAAACCCTCCTCTTTCTCGCTAATTAGACTCCTGGCGCTCCACCCAGGGCCTAGCCGTGAATCTCTGCATCCAGATTCCTCCATCTTTGGATGGGCTTTCTGGCACATACTTGGCCACAAAGCATACTCAACAGATACAAAACAATTGGAATAACCTCCTGTGTTCTATCAGACCGCCATGGTTTAAAGTTAGATTTCAACAACAACAAAAAATACAGAAAACCTACAATCTCATGGGAACTGAATAATGCTCAATTGAATCACCAATGGGTTAAGGAAGAAACAAAGAAAGAAATTAAAGACTTCCTAGAGATCAACGAAAATGAAGACACCACATCCCCAAACGTATGGGACACTATGAAAGCAGTGCTAAGAGGGAAATTCATAGCACTAAATGCCCACAGAAAGAAGTTGGAGAAATCTCACACTAGTGACTTAACAGTACACCTGAAAGCTCTAGAACATCTTTGTGCTTCATTGCAGCTTGAGCACAACACAGTGGCATAAACCTTCAGAGTATCCCAGAATACAGTTCACCCTGCTTCAGACGTTATTATTCACTTCAAATTACAATGTCCTCTAAAAATCAATAGCATTGAGGACAGAGTTAAGTCCAGAAAGCCTCTTTCTCAGTCCCCATTGCCCCTCACTCTTGCACAATTAATAAATTTCTGTGTCTGAGCTCACAGACATGCTATTGTGATCTGGCACATGAATTATTTCCAGATTTTTTATAGTTTAATGATAAGAAATGTTTTCATTCATAACCTCTTCATTCATCTTCCTCATCATACTTTATTTCTTTTCCATTATATAAGGCTTAACTTCTGCCAATCTTCAGCCTCTGGGCAGACACTTGGAACTTCAGGAGCTTTCATGGTTAGTGGAAGAAGGGAATAGTCAGATGCCCACCCAATCAAGGTAAGAGTGTCAGCTTCCAGACAAAAAGTTACTTCTTCCTCTCTTTCAGAGCAGTTCCTCAATTCCTCATTCCTCATCAGAACCTCTTCTCTCTGGGCTTCATTTCTACTACACAGCCAGACTATGAACTATGTTGAGTCTTATCTTTCCAACAACTCTTGTGTAGGCAAAGTCTAAAATACTTTTAATATGCAGTTACATGCTACATTAAAACATATGCTGTTTGTTCCTTTAAGAGAAAAAGTCTATGGGGAAATAGTCGTTATTTTTAGTCATGAGGTGTGTGTAGCATGAATCTTAAAAGTTCTTATTAATAAAATCAAACCCGAGGCCAGTTATTGGGGTCAATGCTGGTAGATCAGAGAGACAGGACAAGCCATAGCTACCTCACCTCACTGGATCCTCAGCTGGTCTTGTCTCCTCAGACTGGAGGCCTCTGAATCTTCATCCAGAATGGGTCTCAGCTGAATTGCTGCTCAAAAGCCTGAATGCTTAACTACCCAAATGCTTAACCAGCCAAATGATTAACCAGGCCCAATGCTTCTAGTTTCTGGTCCTCACGCCTTGTATACCTTTCTGCTTTCTACCACCACTCCCTGGGATTAAAAGCTTGCTTTCTGGGATTAAAGGCATGATGAGTCACCATGCCTGACTGTATCCTTGAACACCTGGATTTCTGCCTCTGGAATGCTAGGATTAAAGGCATGTGCTACTACTGCCTATCCTTTATGTTTAATATTGTGGCTGCTCTGTCTCTGACCCCAGATAAGTTTATTAGCATGCATGATATTTGGGGGAATACAATACCACCGGTATGAGTGAATATTTTTTACTTACGTGTGTTAAAATCTCAGCTATATATTTCTACTTTTAATGAATAAAAAGTCAATAACTATATAATATACATACACCCATGCTTTCTCTATTGGAAATTATAGCTTAACATATTGTTTTCACTATTAAAATTGATTTCTGGTAAAGTCTATTTCTCTTCAGTATTGTCAAGTAAATATTTAACAATATCCTACTTAATGCTTTTCCACATTATCAAAGATATCTGAAATTGTAGTGGTTATATGTTAGTCTATACAGTCTAAATATTGCTTATATGCTCAGTTTCTCAACATATGCTCCACAGTTAGAGGCTGACTTCTAAATTGTAAATTATCAGCATAAATTATGTAAAATTGCATTTTATTATTTTTATCTACAGAAAAAATTCCTAATCCTTATACTAGAGACACTAAACCTACATATGTCAGAACATTCCATATTTTTTGGTAATCCTTCTGCTAAATATATTTCAATATTATCCAAGATTATCTTTAATGTGTGTCCGTGCGTGCGTGCTCACGTGCGCGCACCAGTATTCATGCTCATATTTCCCCAAATATCAAAATGATTACCTTTCAACTTACAGGCACATAGGCATGCACAAATTCATTTTCATTTCATAGAACTATGGTTTTTATACTTAATAATTTCTTCCTGTATTAAGTATGACATGTGAGATATGAGATGACAAAATATTCTTTGTATTCATTTTGTGCCCATTCTTGTTCAGTTATTAATACTATTGCCCTTAGCCAAACACAATAATGTGATTATCTTAATATTGTGTAGAAATGCCACTAAAAGGGTATAATCAAAAACCCACCCCTCAAAACCTCATTCTCTATTTCTCCTTTCTTGATTTTTTATATCTTTTGATTGTTTATCTACATCACTTTTTATTTCATAAGTTTTGATAGTCAAACTTACTAAGTACAAAGCCAAATGACTTTGGTGAGCAGATAGCATTGTTCTACTAATTCTACATTAGGGTATATTTTTGTCTTTCAGAAACTTATTCCAAATACTTGTGTATTCTAACTCCACTTTTAAATACCTTAGACAAGAACTCTTCATGATTTTATTTTTGCTCTAACTCACTTTCATCATAATAGAACATCTTGCTATATTTAAAAAACATAGCATGAGGAACAATTGCAAATATAATCTATATGATTTTTAAGGTTAATCTTACATGCACCATCCCAAGAAGTGTCTCTGAACAATACTGAACTTCAAAATAAATAAATTTTAATTATATTTCCTCATTAAAAAAGAAAAAAAAAAACTCTGACCTACTTATCAATTGAAAATTCTGCATCGGTCTGCATATAATTGTACCTTATAATTAAAAGCAATTGATAAAATTAAACACAATTTTTGTAACAATCATTTAAATCACTGGTCCAAGAAATAGCCAGAGAGATATCATAGAAATGGGATAAACAAAGGAAAGGGGCAATGTTAGTGTTATTTTATGCTTACCTTGATGGCAGTGGATGCAATTTGGATATGGTGGAGTCTGCGAAGAGTACTGTCCCTGTCAATGAAATAGGAAGCAGCCAACTGATGTAGGGTCTCCAGGGTGACAGACGAACTATTGGTGCTTGTATCACTTCCTTCAGATCTTTTGCTCAGCTTCCGCTTGTCCACAAAAATTGTGAGTGACTCCTCTCCTGTATTAATGATATGAAAACGATTGTATTTCCCAGTTAAAGTACGTTCTATACTTATGTCCAAGAATGAATGCCTATAAACTCCTGTGAAGAAAAATGAGTGAAAACCATAAAATTTAATGAAGTTTTAAAAATGCTTGTAATTTTCCTACCTAAGTACCTAGAAGTACCCCAGATATGTAAGGCTTTGGATATATATTTAGTAAATTTTAAATATCAAGATGTTAAAGGATAATGTCATTAAACTACCTGACTTAGTGAATACTTTTGGACCACAAAGTGAAGTCTAATAAAATATTAAGTGAAGTTTTGTAGCACTGCATTAAACCATATATTTTACCATGGGAACAGCATATCAATCAAGGTGGAAACAAGAAAACCTAAGTAGTATTCTGGTATACATTTGAAATGAATAGAATGTATATTTTATGCAAGTACATATTCATTAGCAACACATTCACAAGTTCCCTTCCCATTATGTATTAAAATATGGTGCATTAATTGGCACTATGTAAATCACTAAACTCAATGGGAAGTCATAGAAACCGATAAAGATGATGGACAGTGAGACAAGACTTATGGTGAGTTACTGGGAAGCTTTGTTTTCCAAAGATCAAATAGGAATAAAAAACACCCATACTATCTAAGTTGGATGTGAAGAACTTGTTCTTCTCAGACTTTGCCAGCATTGCATATTTATCTAACAAATAATTGCCAAATTTGCTTCATGTTCTCCCTCAGGAACCCAAGTGTTATGGCGGCACTGTGCCCACTTAAAAACTGAAAGAGTGTGCCTAGGATAGGCCAAATAAATCATCCACAAGAGCAGTATATATCCCCTGTCTATCTGAAAGATGGTATATATTATATAATAGAGTAGCTCATGTGATCATCTAATGATATGAACCCATAGACCTCTGCAAGACAGTCAATTCACATTTACATTGTAATAAACTGTTAATAAAAATTATACATATACAAAACACTAAATGATTGAAATGATTTAAAATAATTTTTGAGATTTTAATATAATTATAGCATACCCCCTTTCCTTTTCTCTCTCAAAGCTTAAGGGAAAATATTTAGTTTTTAATATTTTACTATGATAAATTATGTAGAATGCATTCTAATTTTTTTCTAGAAAACCTTTCTGATACCACAGTTTAAAGGATAGAGCTATGACAGTTCACAGAGAAATGATTATGCTGATAAACATATGTGATCTAGTTCACGGAAGTGTGCAAGCTATATGAATCTAATACAAAATGAGTGATGAAAAAAGTAAACCTATATTAAATAAAGAAAAGTATTTAAAAGAGTAATTTTCAACTGTAAAAAATATAGGTAAGTCTCAAAGCAGCTTCCTTGAGATAAGAGATAGGAAATACACTAACAACTATCAAAACACATTTTTCCCCCAAAGGGGAAAAATGCATGGACAATTGACGTAATAAATAAAAAATTAATCAAAATTAGGAGCCATAAAAATAATTATTTTATGACATTGTTTAAGTATAGGGTTTTGGTTTCTTGGTAATAAGATACTTTAAACACAAAGCTCACTGAGCTGACAAAAATGATTTCATTTAGCACAAATGATTCTGCTAAAATTTTGAAGATGAAAATTAAAGAGTTGTTGAATTGTTTCCAGTGAGTATGAAAGAAAAATGATGGAGCTCTCAACAAGAAAGACAAATAATGCACTAGAGAAAACCAGGGCCTTTTTCTGATTAACATTAGAGCCATGGAAGTGCTGAGTGTGACAGCACTTTCCTATAAACCTACTACTTAAGAAGGAAAGGCATGGATGGGGTCAGGAACCACGATCTTTGTCAGCGCAATACAGTGATTTTGTGTCCTGTTTGTGCTGCATAAAAATCTGTCTCAACACACAAACACACACACACACAAAGATAAATACACAAACCCAGACACATACAAAAATACAATGACAAAGCAAATACAAAATAAAGAAAACTGGGTTGATATTTTCAGCAAAACATAAATAAATAAAATGATTAATGCTATTGTACTAGTGTGAAATTCAGAAAAGAATCAATAAAAAATAGTAATGAATTACAGAAATTATGCATAAATAAACTATATAAAAATACTAAATAAATGGAGAAGACATTGGTGTAGGATTATTACAAATCATTTTTTCATGAAAGTCCACCACTGAAAAGGGGAAAATAATTTGAAACTTATAAAAACAATTCTAAAACTCAGAAAAACAGACTTTATAAAACAGTCCTAAAACTCAGAAATAGACTTTAATAGGCAAAATGGTTATTTTTCCCAAATATCCCTATTCATTAGTAAATAATAAATTAATGCATAATTCTAATGTAAACTTATTTAAAAAACAGAAAAAGTCATATTTTGTATCCCAGAACTGGCTATATCAATTCTAAATTATAGATGAAAATTATTAACTAAAGATTACTAAGTATACTTTTCTGAGACTTATAGCCTCACAATATGAAGGTGTCATCATAAGTGAATATGTATTATAAATCTATCAAAATAAAGTAATTTAGTATTAATTCAAGGCTGTGGCTGTGAATTGAGGTTATGTGCACATATGAGTACAGGTGCCCACAAAATCCAGGAGAGGACATCAGATCCTCTGGACTTAGACTTTTAGGTGTTTGAGTCACACAACCAGGAAACTAAGAAATAAACACAGACTTTCTTCAGGAGCTGTACCATCTACTAACTGCTGAGACATTTTCCCAACCTGCTTGCAAGCTTCTTTTTAATGGACCTGTTCAAACATTAATTGAAAGTCACATGTTATGAGAGAAAAGATAATTTAAAAACCAGGAGAGATTCTTTTACCAGATTTTAGAACAGTAGAACAGCATAGGGTTGTTCTGATGTATATGTTCTAGCCACTGAGTTCTAAGCATGGCCTCAATTTAGTAATTGGATGACAAATTATAAATTAAGACTCAATTTTCTTATACACAGAAATTATTTTGGAATAACATTCACATGTAAGAAAAAATATTTGTAGCCAGATTAGTATGTGAGTAAAATATATTAGGAATTGTAAAATTGCTGCCTTATTAATGTGTTTCATTCACCAAAATTATTTTCATATTGTTTTGTTTATTTTTGAGATCATAATTTAAATACAACATTTATCCCTTCGCTTTCCTCCCTTTCAACTCTACTATATACTCCACCTTCAAGTTTATGGCCTATTTTTCACTGTTATTGCATGTATCTATCCATCTATCTATCTATCTATCTATCTATCTATCTATCTATCTATTTTTCTATCTATCTATTCACATATATTCCTAAATATAACAGATTGAATCATATAATGTTTAGAAAAACAAACAAAAATTCTTTTAAGCAAAAGCATTTTTAGTAATGTAAGTTTTTTATGAATAATGCCTGCCTTTCTACTTTTCTTTTAATAAATTCTTTAGCTCTGTCCTAGAGTTGGTGCCCATATGCAGAATATACTTTCTCTAAATTTGTATTTCTAAGATTTTTTTCTGTCATCGCTTTTCAGGTGAAAAGAAAATCTATACTATTGACTACTTTCTCATAAAATTCCAATCATCTTTTACTCTAGACGGCAGAAACAGCATACACTTTTAAAACTTTACTAATGTTCACTGATTTAAGACTATTTACCAAATATTCTGTCCCACACAAAATTAAAATAACACATAGCAAGACACAGTAATTGCTGTTTTAGATAGAATGGCTCAAAATATGCTAATGTGAGTGATGACATACAGAATAGTGTACATTTAAAAAGAGATGAGCACAAGGAAATGTGGACCAGAAATGAAAAAGCAAGAAGAATATACATTTTCCATCTAAGGAAGAGTTAATAAATTCCTTTACTTTTATTACATTATTGTATATAATCACAAATATTTGTGTTTTCTTCTAACCTGAAAAAAATCAATAAATACTTCATAAAATAAGCATAAATTATGAATATTGCACATATTAGTATACTTATATGTTTAGTAATTCTACTCTTTATTCAAATTTGGACCATTTAAATGAGAAATTATAAAGACAATATGATATATTGAGTGGTACATGAATAATTTTGCTATCACATATGCTGGGTAAATTCTTATCCTTTACTGTCCTCTCCTTGCTGATCTTGATATGTTATTAAACTTGCATAAATTGTTAGTGCCCTTGGTTTCAAATGAGAGGTAATAGCTTCTTTCAATTCCTTAGGAACGTTAAACGATGTAATTCTCTACCGCCCTTGGCAGAGAAAAAATGAATATAATAAATATTAGTTTATTCTCTTTTTCACCTTAGTTTTATTGTACTTCATGATGAAAACCTTATATTTTCATATTAAGTTCATATTACTGATTGTTTTACTACAGGAATCTAGACTCAATCATTTTTATTACCTCGGGTATTTTTATTATCAAAATGTTTAGGGTGTTTAAAAATAGTGGTGGGTTTTTAATAGTCTGATAAAGATGACCCACTTACAAGTTACTTGTCTTTTCTTCATAATAGGATATTAATTCATGTATGTAAAAGACCTCCCTTAAGTCAAATATGAGAACCAGCTTAGATCTCAATGTAAGTTGCTATACTTTTCTAAATCTGTACTAATTTATTGTTTATAATATTCCAAGCATCTATTTGATGTTATCCAGCTTATGCTAAAAATCATTTAGTATGTTACATTTCCAATAACCATCAATCTTTATAGAGAATAAACAATTTTTTTCTTCCTAAGACAAGTGTTTTTAATTTTTTTTTTTTTTGGTTTTTCGATACAGGGTTTTTCTGTGTAGCTTTGTGCCTTTCCTGAAACTCAATTGGTAGCCCAGACTGGCCTAGAACTCACAGAGATCCACCTGGCTCTGCCTCCCGAATGCTGGGATTAAAAGCTTAAAAATATGAACAACTACCAAGATTTATCAATTTTTATGTTACTCAAATCATTTGAGATACTTATACAAAGACGTGAGAAAGAAGGCTACATCCTCAATTTAAAAATTTCTCACAAGTATCCAATTATACAAATGTTTTAGAAATATATATTTAATCCTGCTGCTATCCATAAGCAAGATGAGTGGTAAAGGACAGTCACATATTGAAAATATGGCTTGTGCTTTTGGAAGTGATACACCAGTGTCCCAAGTCTGCTAGAACATGAAAAGCATAAATGATTGCAGATAGAAAAAGATCTTAATTTTCCATGTGGAAACCATGCACCTGTCTCTGGCAACTGAAATTCTGTGACAGTTTTTGGACATTAAAAACCCATTTTGAACATTCTTTCATGGAGAATGTGAAACACAGAAAAATAAAACAAAACCATATCACAACTTTGATATTATAGCAATGATTAGCTGAAAGCTTTATACATTTCTGAAACATGGATTTTTTTAGCTGTTTTTATTTTCCTGTCTTGATAGACAGATCAGCTCTGTTAACTCCAACAGAAAAAAAAATTAAAGACCTTTGATTCTATTTGCTTTTCACTTGGTTTGTGCCAATTTTCATTTATATATATATATATATATATATATATATATATATATATATATATATATAATTTTTGGTAGTAGAAGTAATATTCTTAAAAATTTAGGACAGACACTAACAGAATAAAAATTACAGGAAATGTCTGGAGAAATGGCTAAATGATTAAGAGCACTTGCTGCTCTTGTAAGGACATGTGTTCAGTTCCCAGAACCCACATGGCAACTTACAATCTTTCTTAATTCCAGCTTCAGAAATCTAACACCCTCTTTTAGCTTCCATAGGTACCAGGTAAGCGTACATGTTGGTAAAATACTCATATACCTGAAATATGAGCACAGCAATTGATTTTTTTGGTGCTAAAAAGCCATCCATGAAAACACACTTACAAATAACAGTGTATGGATTGAACAGGCTATATTTAGGAATATATATACACACATGAAATAATAAAGTGAAAAATGAGGTCATAAATTTGAAGGAGTATAGGGAGGGGTATGTGGTAGGGTTTAGTGGGAGGAAAGAAAAAGGAGAAATTTTGTAATTATAATCTGACATTTAAAAAAATCCTTCATTACATGAATCCTAGGTTTAAATCAATAAGAATAATTCAACACATTGTATTTTACTATGCAATAATTTATTATTTTAGTGGTGACAAATAACCACATGTGGATCACTGACACATTGCTGAGATCTATAAGCGGCATATGAAAGTAATCTGTTACTTATGTTATTGAAAGGGAAAGCATTGATCAACAGATATAAAGTGAACCAGGTGTGTGTCATCATGCAGTGCAGATGTTCACAAGCATAGAGAAATTGTACCACTCTTCTCCTATTTTCTCTCGGAAGACAGGTCAGTCTAAATGGAGTTTTTTACTTAACTTTCAAAATGAGAAGAAAAATCAAAGAGAAACATGGGGTTTTCACAACCACTAGCAGATACCATTATAAACTTTCAAATTTTAATCCACTGGTTTCTGGAGTTTTTATATCTTTATTACATATTTTTAAATGTATAATGTAAGTATGTGTTGTTTTGCATAATAATGGTATCCATAGGCTCATATATTTGAATGAATCTTTAGTTCAGGGAGTGGCACTATTAGAATTACAAGGATTAGGAGATGTGACCTCATTGGAGAAAATGTGTGTCACTGGGGTTGGTTGCACTTTGAAATTTCAAAACTCCATGCCAAACCTAGAGTTTCTCTCTCTCTGCCTATGGCTTAGGCAGTAGCTCTCAGTTACTGCTCCAGATCTGCCTGCATTCCACAGGCTAACCACCATGATCATAATGGACTAAACCTCTGAAACTGTAACCAAGGCCCCAGTGAAATGGTTTCTATTATAACCATGGTTTCTCTTGACAGCAGCATCACAGTGACTAAGACAAAGTACATTTTAGCAGGCTTTCTTTTGTGTCACCAGCCCACTCTCAAATCATGACATGGAGACTTATTATTAGTTAAGAATGCTCAGTCTTAGCCTAGGCATGCGCCACTAGCTCTTATAATTTAAATTGACCTGTTTCTCTTCAACTATATTTTGCCTTGGGACTTTTTACTTTTCTTTCATTCTGTATGTCTTACTCTGTGTCTGTCTGTCTGGAGGCTGCCTGGCTGGCCCCAGGTGTCTCCCTTTCTTTCTCCTTCATTCTCTGTTCTCTACTCCCTTCTTCTCCCTTCTCTCCTATTTATTCTCCCTGCCTGCCAGGAGAGAATTCTCTCTACTGCCCAGCTATTGGCCATTCAGCTTTTTATTAGACTGATCAGATACCTTAGGCAGGCAAGGTGAAATAGCAACATATTTTTACATAAATAAACAAAGGCAGGATACAAATGTAACACAACTTTACATAGTTAAAATAATATTCCCCAAGAGTACCTCACCTATTTCCTTTCTATTCCTCTTCCCCACTTCCACCCCCTCCCATGTTGTTCCCTTGTTTTCTCTCAAATTCATAGAAACATTTTCTTTAATTGTTGATACATGTATAATGATTCTAACTCTTCTGGTTGGCCATGTTTTATTCATTTTGTGATTGGTACAGTTCCAGGGATACTGCACTATTGTACTACATTTCAGACAAATAAATAAATCATAACCAGAGAGGGCAAATAAATCTAACCACCTTCAACATCTTCATACTGGAAGCCTTATTGTGATATATCTTTGTTTTGATGCAAATTTTACTTATTAAAATGCTATATGATTAGAAACTCTACAAAGGTAGAAACACCCCAATTTTGAACTTATGTTTAGTTGGCCTTTGCATTTTGCTCTAATGAATTATCTTACTCAACACAGTGAAGGTGTGTAACCTGGTAGCTGCTCCCTACTTTCTAATAAAAAGTGGAAGAGTGTTTCAGAAACAAAAAGTAATAAGAAATAAACAGCCTTGAAATATTTTCTTGCAAAAAGCAGAACTACTTTTATACATAAAGACTGTAGATGAAATACAGATGTGTTGGCCTAATACTAATCAACAGTTACATCATGATGTAGAAAACAAATTGCTAGCCTTACATAGCAAAAATTCAAAATGTTTCCCAAAACACTCTAATGTAAAGCAACTGGCCTTGTGATCATTAACAGTTATCCCCCCCAAAATACAAATCTATTATCATTAAATTGTTCAAACAGCGTGATGCTCCCTATAGTGCAAATAAATGAAAAAAGTAATTGGACATAGCTCAAGGTTAGTTAGCATTGAATCTCCACTGACCGAAAGAAGATTAAGCTATTTCTAATTTTGAAGCCAGTTCAAATCAACAAAAAATGAAGATGTTTGTACGTTTCTTTCACATTTAGTCCAGAACTCCTCCTATTTTTTCTATATATTAATTCTCAGAAGCCAGATTTCTGGAACACTTGAGTGCATTTCTAATTTAGTCAGCCACTACAAACAGTGTTGTTCAGACTCAATGTGCATTGAAGTTACCTGCAAATGTTGTTATATTGATCTGGGACTGATTCTGTAATTCTGCATTTCTACCAAGCTCCAACACTGTTGACCCACTCTCCATTCATGAGATTCTTAGTCACAAAAAGACTAATCCTTAAAGAAATGGCTGTCTTCATTAACCACTCAAGTAATGCTGTTGCAGGAAACACTTAGGTCTTATGCTTCGTCATAGATAGCAGGTATATATTAATCAAAAATATGCATATGATTGATCTACTTTATTGATGTACTGTATAAGGAAAGCTGAGTAAAATTATACTCAAATGACAGGTAGTCTCTCTCTTAACTTTCATCTAGTCCTTCATTACAAAGAAAACTGTTATTAAAACAGATAACATGGAAAAATTTATTTCAATGTACTCCGTTATATTTATCATCATTGTTATTTAAGCATGGTCTTTTAATCATTTTAGTAGATAATTGCCTTGCAAACAGTAAAAATTAAAACTTATTTCTTTAACTTCTGGCCTTTCTTTTTGAATATCAGAGAAATTGGAAAGACTAAGAGAAAGAGGAAGTATGAGTGAATACCATGTCTTAACCATAAAGATTATGTCCTTTGCCTCATCTGCTGTATTCTGTATGAACAATGCCCAGTGCACAAACATCAGAAAATATCTGTGATTCTCTCCTTGCTATTTTTCTTCATTACAAAGTTGATATCCCCATAGAGGCAGTATCTTCCATTTTTAAATAATTATTCATATTTCTTTAAGATATGATTTTTATATTCAGTTAGTTTATTACTCAATTATGTTACATTTTAACTAAAGTAAAAGCAATTTACACTTCCATAGAAGAGATCCAGCTGGAAAAATGGTGACAGGTGTTAATTGACTGTGAAAAGGTGGCATATGACGAAGAATTACAGTTGTGGATACTTTATATGGAGCACTCTTTACAGGGAAAAAGTGAAAATTTACTGTTTCTAAACTTAAAAAAGAATATTTAAGTTTTAAAACTTATGGGAATGAAAAAATAGAAAAGAAACACTAATAATTATTCTACCAAAACTTTATTTTACTATTTCTAATCTTTCTTTAACACACATATAAAGGAAAAAATGGTCAAAGTGAACTATTAAAATGATATCAGTAGTCACACTTCATTTTTATTGGGATAGTATTAATAAATAATAATAATTGCTCTGTCAATAATGTTATGGATAATACATATACATTTTTCAATTCATCTTTGAAGAAAATACTGTTTGTTTTCAAGTAAAATTAAGTGCTATAAAAATGAGGTTTTGTAATATGGCAAAAAAAATACATATGCACAAGAATTTCTTTTAGAAAAAATCACGAGGACTTGCAACCGAAAAAAAATGTAGTGTTATTTGGTAAGTATTTAATTGTGGCTTTTAATGAATGTGTACATTCAAAATGATGTCTATACTGGAAATTACATTGTGCATCATCCAGAACCAAGTCTATTAAAAGTTGTTTTAAAGTAATATAAAGCAACACATCTATCAGTCCCTAAAATAAAATTTGATACTATTAATAATATAGAAGTTAGAAAAGTAATTTTATTGGGGAGGTCTAGATGGCTTAGTCATTAATAGGGCTTGTTGCTCTTACTGAGAACCTGACTTTGATTCCCAGCCTGTGTCAGGCAATTAATAACTACCTGTATCACAAACTACACAGACCAGACAGTCTTCTGACCACTGATGATGGGAATAGTATTTGGACTTACAAACCTACACAAACACACACACACACACACACACACACACACACACACACACACACACACATTGTAACATGAATTGCTAAATGTTCTTATTACTAAAAAAAACTCTGAGCCAGATATTGGGATGAGAGCTGAAAGATCAGAAGAAAAGAACAAGCCTGCCACAAGTTCTTACCGCTAGGAAATCCTCAGCCCAACAGAACTACTTCCTGTATACTCACACCTTATATACTTTTCTGTGCCCTGCCATCTTTCTTCTTCTCTCCACCCAGCTACATCACTTCCTCTTTCTGCCCAGCCCTATCACTTCCTGTCTGTCTGTACAGACCTCCAGACCTCTATGCTCAACTAGTGCTGGGATTAAAGGCATGTGCCACCACGCCTGGCTCTCTTCCCAGTGTGGCCTTGAACACACAGAGATCCCAATGAATCTCGCCTCCCAAATGCTAAGATTAAAGGTGTGTGCTATCACTGCCTGACCTCTATGTCTAATCTAATGGCTGGCTCTGTCCTCTGATGCCCAGATAAGTTTGTTAGGATACACAAAATAGCACCACAACTAATTGCCTCCATATGCACACAGATTGAATCAATAAAAAATACTTTCTTTAACTTCTTTTTTTATCATTTTCATAAATTCATAAAACGATCAAATAAAGGTTTTTGATGCAAAGGAGTTGGGAGTAACTGTATTATAGTTCTGCCTTTTGCACAGGAGTTGTAGGAAGAATCAACGATAACTTGTTTTCTCACTTCATGAATGTGGTTAAGAACATAGACTTAATTGAGGCATTCTAGTACTACTCTGACTAACTGAACAAATCATTAAATTCTGAAAATATCAATCAGATTCATTTAAATTATTGTACATATATGACATAATAATTTTATACAAATAATTACTATTTTGATATATTTTTAATTGTTTTACTTGAACACTTGAAACCAGAAATCAAATCTAATAATATTTTAAATTACTGCCTCTCTAATTAAGTCAATACCTTCAATTTTAAGCTCATCTTTTTGTCCTCATATCTTATTTTTATGTTTCCATATACATTACAGAGATGCACTCTTATTTCTGAGTTTGTTATATATTATAATATAATAAAATGGAAAACAAAACAGTCATGAAATATATTCATCCCATAGCTGGAAATCAATACCTCCAAGCAGTGTAATCTTTTAAAGTATAGATTCTTTAAAATAAATGGCCTATTTTAGAAATTTAAACAGTGATGAGATGTAGACAACATTGTTCAAAATAACAGCAAGTAGCATTACCATATTGATGAACAGTCTGGAACCAATAAAAATAAAAGACACTGAGAAAATGAAACATGTTGAAGGAGGTTTTTTATATAGTGGATTTTCTCTGAAGGAAGATAACTCAATCAACAGTTTTATCTATCATACAATATCTTATTAAAGGCTTCAAATGGAGTATCCAGATTTTATACCTAATCAATAGAATGATGCCCTAGGTAATTCTGGGGAAAAAAATCTTTCACTTATTTCTTTTCATGTCTTTAATATTGACAGTGAATATCTTAAAGTCAACTTATTTTTTCAAAATGCTTTCATTTTGGTGAATATTCTGGATGTCATAAAATAATATATTTACATTTTTAGTTTAAAATTTTTCTGATATATGAACCTTCAGTGTGCTGATATTTCAATTATTCTTAATATTTTAGGAGGGTTAAGATAGAAAAGGAGAAGAAAAAGTACAAAGGGAATTGGTTTAAGTTAATTATTATAAATCTCAAGTTTTCTTAAAAACAGAATATAATAGTCGCATCCTTGATCAGGTAAAATATCTGAAGCAAATGAACAGAGAGAAAAGCAATATAGGTTGAGTCCAATTACAATGGCTGCCAATTTAAAATTGTCATTGTTTACTGTAAATGGAAGAGAGCATATATGCTTAACCCACTTCATAATTTCACTTAATTCAACTCAATTATTAATTGAAAGTACTGAAAGAATCTGCAGGTAACATTTAGAGAAAGCATCATTAGAATGGAAAATGCCTTGATCTTTACATTCAAGAGTTATTCTATGATGGTAAGGTAAGGTTAGTGATTCCAATTCAATGAAATTAAGGGAATACTTGAACAGGACTTTCACATAAATGAAGCACACACAGTACTTAGAGAAAATGCCTTCATTATGAATGATCATGGCTTTGAACTTTGTTGTGGATCAGGAAGTTGTACTGCTTGCTGTTCAGTGTATTATTGCTGTTCAAAGTGTCAAAATGGCTTTATATGTTTTGAATGCTTTCTTTACTTCCATACAAATCCTAAGATTTATTTTTCTTTTCTGTCAATAATGGCATTAATTGTGGGGCAGAGATTTAATTGAGTCTGGAATTGATTAAAGCAGAAAGGATATTCTAGAATGTTTTGTTCCTCTAATCTAAAAATATAGATTTACTATTGATTGCTTTGTTTTGATTAAATTATTATCATCAGTGTGTTATAGCTGTCCTGATAGATTTTTCTTAAGTCATTGGATAAATTTATTCCTAAATATTTTAGTATATTTATTTTGTGCATTGAATTGTCTTGCTTTATTTTTCAGACACGTTTATTTTATAATAGCCAATTCTATGTTGACTTTGGATCATGCAATTTTATTTAATCCATTCATTGGTGTTAATAGTTTCTTGCTGTGGCTATTGCTCTGTATAAATAAATACTGACTGGCCAGTAGCCAAGCAAGAACTATAGGTGGGACAAGCAGAAAAGAGAATTCTGGGAACAGGAATGCTGAGTCAGGAGATGCCAGCCCGCTGTCCTGGAGCAGCATGTAACAGGCACACAGGTAAAGCTACAGAACACATGAATAGAAATGGGTTAATTTAAGATATAAGAACTAGATAACAAGAAGCCTGAGCCATTAGGTCAAACAGTTTAAATAATGTAGGCATCTGTGTGTTTATTTGAGTCTGAGTGGCTGAGGGCCAAGCTGGGACTGGAGATAACTCCAGCTACAGTTTCTATTGGGAATATTTGTAATATTTTATGGAAGATAATGTGGCATGTATAAATACCAACATAACCTGCTGTCATTGGAAAAGTTAATCCACCAATTGGCTTAATCCCATGAAAGGTTTAAACACCACTTATAGACACCAGTGGGTACCAGCAACAGCAACAGCAGCACCACCACAAGCACCACTACCACCACCACCAACAACAACAAAAAACAAACAGTGCAAGAAAGACAAAATGTTCTGTTCTTATTACAAAAATAATAAAACAATTATGTAAAAATTCAGCAAAACTTGAACAATGTGTTAAGAATTTTTCCATGTAAGGCACATATACTTCTCTTTTGCATACTTGTAAACTTTATTTTATTGATGGAAATTCTTCTAGTTACACTGCTTCACTGATAAAGGTAATGAAGCCTTATATGTGTCTTAACTTATTCAACTTCTTAAAAGCAGTCATTTATATAAACAATGTTACCTTTACTCTTCAGATTGTATTATATTTATAGTATTTGCCATTACAAAGCAAAATAGACAAAGGTTGCACATAAGCATAATTGTTGATAATTGCAGAAACTTAAATGCCACACATGATGAAATTGAGGTATATACTTTATTAAAGGGACCTTCAATCATTCACAGAAGTCTTAGTATGACTTCCATTCAGATGCTCTTCTCTCCTTAACTATAAAATAAATTTCAAAATCATAAAGATTAATAAAGAGATTTCGGTGTTTTCAGTCTATTTAAACAAGGACATAGAAGGAACTTAGCATATATTTGTCGTCTACATCTTATTATTTGGTTAATACTCACTGGTATAAAAGGAAGTAGGGAAGTTGTATCCACATACAGCAGCCTGCTCTTTGTGCCTACCACCTACATTCTGCACTTTTAGTGTTGTCATGAAATGACATGGTAGAATGCCATGCTGTAAATGTAAGAGGACTTTATCCTTTTCCAATCTGCTTATGTTTTAAATATCTGCCTTTAGCTATGACCCTAATTCTCTTCAGTTATGAACCTTTATGAAATTCATTTGTTTTAGCGTTTTTTGAATGTTTCTTTTCATTCAAGATTAGAATTCCAATATTGTCTGTAATCATCATAAACATTTACATTTGTCAGAAACTGAGGAATCTTGGTCCCTGGCCTAGTCATTTATTGAACAGCAGTTTAATCAAAGCCTATATTATGCCAACATCTATTATAACCAAGAGAAAGGATGACACATGCAGTCAAGGTCTTTGTCTTGAAGAAGAGGGAAAGAGGTCATAAACCATTCTACAAACAAACACAGTATTTTTGAATAAGTATAAATCAAGGCAAAATATGATGATAATATAGTACAGAAAAGAAAGTTTTGCTGTATTCTTGGTTGGCCTTGATAGCCTCTGAAACACATTTAAGTAGCAAGTTAAAAGTCACTTAAATTAAAAGAAATATGTTAGGAAGAGACAGACATGATGTTTGAGATGAGAACTAGCACTGGAATTGATATTTGGGACTTATAAAGCACAGTAAGCTGAGATTCTACATAAGTGCTAAGTCTAGGATTCCCTCTAGAAGAGAGATAATATAGTGGCTCAGGTTTTCAAATACCTTTCATGAAGGATGGACCACAGAAGAATGCTCTTATAAATTTTGGAGATTTTCATATATGTGATGACTTGGTGTAAGTATCTCACCTACAAGGTGAAGACAGAGTTTCTTATGGAATATATTCTGAAATAATTAATTGTCTGAATTTTTGACTGACTAGTTTTGGGGTAATAACAGAAAAGACTGATCCTATAATGCTGAGACCTGTGAAGAAAGCAGTCTTCCATGGCATTGCTCCCTTGACAAGATCAACACAGCCACCTTTTGTAAATTCATGGAGCAGCTGACAAGGAAACACAAATTCTTCCCTCAGCTTCTTTGTCCACATTTTACTGCCAGTCTCAGTAGAATCAGGAGTATCAGTTACTATTTGATACATTACTTGAAAGCTACAGAGCTCATGGAAGACACATATACAAAAGCATATAGAGAAATAGAAGATTGAAAAGTATTTTGTGACAATGTCATATTTTCTTTCTTAATTATCTCCTTAAAGTCCCTCAGAATTATTTAAGATGCTGAATCCAAATCACAGTATTAATCCTTTGTTTAACCAGGCTTAATCATAGGTTTCTTAACTTCACTAACCTAAGAAATAATCCAAAGTCTTTATCTTTTTGAAATATTATCAATCAGCTATGATATTTTTATCCTTCCCATAATCATAAGTCAGGTACAGACTAATAAACGAGTAGAGTTTAAAAACATGGAATGTTACCACTTACTCCTGGAAATCATTTATTTTCTCTGTTACCAGAAGTAATGATTCTCACCTGCATTGAAGCTATTTATTTTTTAAACATGATTTATCATATCACTTTGTATAATAGATTGTCACAACTATACACACATTTCATGTGTATTGGTACTCTAGGAAGCTTGTAGGGGGACACTAAGTAATACTTTCATCTTTTTCAATTGTGTGAATATTATAGAAGGCATTAAGTGATCAGTTCATCAACATTTTTGATAATGAAGTGAGTCTACAGTAGTGATATGGATTAAGTGACACTCTAGAGTGAATATACACTTTTATTCACAGGCAAACACAAACACAGATATTTTCAAAGGCTCCTACCTCCCAGAGTAGCAGATAGCAAGAAATGAGTCCCATACTTCTTGATAAGGTTTTCTGTGATTTGCTGAAGTGTAGGTCGCCGTCCCAAAAGTCTTATGTTGCGGAAGAATTCAGGGGCAAGAGGCAGAGGAGAGCCCAGGAAATTTCTTCTCTCAACTGCAAGGTTATTTACCTTCCAACGGCCAAACTCCCTGAAAAGCAAATTTATTTTTATTCACAACTGCACAATCTGAGTGTTTTCACTTATAAAGTTCATGTGGAAGTTGAGCTGAGGTCACTACATTATAGTGACTGAAGCTTGTAGAGATGTGTCAGGAGCTATAAGCAGAAGAGGCCAAGTCTGTCAATCACTTAGATGGAAGTGAAACCAACTCAAAGTGACAACAGTAATCTACTTAAATTGAATAGCTTCCGCTGATGTATTTTCCCATGGACATGCATATTCATAAACCTCATTTCCTTTTGAAGAAAATGAATGTAGTTATTAAAAAAGAAACAAGAATAATAAAAATTGAGATGATTTATTCTGAGAATCCCAATTAAAAAATAAAATTGATATCATCACTCCCAAGATATCTTTTCCATTGATTTTAGAATATGAACTCTTAAATTTTGTAAGAGATTTTAGAAATGCAGGAAAGTTTTTTTTAAGTCACCAAAATGAACATTTATATCATTTTTATAAAACTTGTCATATGCAATGTATTCAAAATCTCAAATTCTACCTAAATAAAATCTTTCAAGATGCATAACTTTATAGATGAATTTGTGAGATGATGGAAATGACAGGTAGGGACATTACATTGCATACATTAAAAAGTGACATATTTAACTTTGGTTAAATAAACATTAAGCTTTAGAAAAATCCTGTGGTAAACTAGATAGCTTGATATTAGATCATTCAGATTGTTTTAAACAGAGGCTTAGTGGATTTATATATGTCTTTCTGGCAAAAATGCTTAGAGTGTGCCAGGCAAACGATATGATTATAGTTATATCTGTGATGGAGAATCATGCTACATAATGATCATCTTCAGGGATTTTAACATCTAGTGGAGTTTCAAAAAAAAAAAGAGAAGAATTATATTTAGCAATATTTAAATAACATGTTCTGAGTACTACACAGCCCACCTCCAATAGCAGCCAATGACACTGTGGGATTGTCCTATTTTTTAATTAATTGCCAGGTAGGGCAACTCTGGAAAGGCAGTGTGTAAGGCAATACTAAAAGGAGAAAGGGCTTTTCAATGAAGGGAAGTAGGACAAGGCTTTATACAAATTAGTGAGGGATAGTTGGGTATTTCTAGGAATAAGAGGTCAGAACTTCACATTCCCAACTGCATATATTTTGCAAACATGACATGTTTTGGGAGTTTAAAAACACTTAATTTTGGAAAACTAATTGTAACGTAAGATTCACTAAGGAATCTAGAGAAAATGTTATCCCCAAAATAATTTAGCTTACTCCTTCCTTCCTTGAGTAACTCTTACTAGCTTCCCAGTAGATCATTTGAAAAACTTTAAATATCTTATCACCTCAAGAGCTCTTTTTTTAATTTATTTATTTTTTATTTTACAATACTATTCAGTTCTACATAATAGCCACAGATTCCCTTGTTCTCTCCCTTCCTACCCCCTCCCCTTCCCCCCACCCCACCCTCCATTCCTACCGCCTCCAGATCAAGGTCTCCCCCGAGGACTGGGATTGACCTGATAGACTCAGTCCAGGCTAAAGTCAGCAGTTACTAGAGACACTTGAAAATTCTACTCCCATGTTACTGGTTCATTGGATGTTAGGTGGAACTGACGTTATACATTTTAAAATAAAAATTTAGTATTGTGTATTAATTTTATGCACAGTTTCATTTTGCATGTTTGTGCACAGTTTAATCATATTCATCCTCATTTACCCTCTTTTGACTCCAGTCTGTCCTATTTGTCTTTCTCTTCTCAATAACCCCCCTTCTACTTTCATGCCTGTTTTCCTTTAATGCTTAATTTCACATATAGTTCCTTTAACATGATTCATCTTATGCAAATGGCATAATTCTGTTCTTCTTTATTGCTGAATAATAAACAGAAATGTTAATGCTGCTGTTCAGAGAACCACACTGTGAAGAAAACTGCTTTCTATATAATTTAGTATATTCTCTTTAAAATCATTCAATGTGTTGTTCTGCATTAAACACACAGCCTTTAACAATTGAATATATCACAATCCTTCATACACACACACACACACACACACACACACACACACACACGTTCACCTCTTTTTTTAACCCATCTAAGCTTGAGTTAGTGCCAATATTATTGTATTAAAAAATCCTCTTTCATAAAAATCTGCCTGAAATGTTTTCATATTACATTCATAGTATAGTGTAATGCATAGGAATATGCATTCAAATATTTTAAAATGAGATAATTTTACATGAAATATATATTGTATTATCATCAATATGTCAACAAGTTTAAGTAATATAGGTCTGTGAAGTTATTTGCTAAACAATAATTTGGAATTATGCTTACTCATTAAAGGATGTATTTAAAGATCAGTGTCTTACCAATTAAAAACATGTAGTCTTATATTCAGCTATAATAAATGAAATTCTGTAATTTGTGACAATTGGGATTGGAAACAATAAAAATTAGGTAAAACACACCAGGCAGAAGAAGAAAATAATCATGTGACCTGATTCATGAGAGGAATCTAAAAATTTTGCTGGCTTATACATTGAGAAAGAAATTCTGGCAAAAGACATGGAAAACAGAAGGGAAGTCACAGGAAAGGTTGAGCAATTGGCACTACTGATAGAGATATCATTCACTTAATGCAATGTCACTAGTTAAGGAAAGAATTTTTCAGTTTTCTTCATAATGGGATGATCAATATTTCAGGAGCTTAAAATATCTATCCTGATGTAGGTATGTTATTTATATGTATTCTTGAATAAAAACATCAGATGGTAGCCCACAACCATGTAAGGTGTTTTTGTTTTTGATTATCATCTAAAATAGTATATTTAATTCAAGTAAAGTAGATCTCTAGCTCATGGACTTGAGATTTATACTGAGATACAAATCTGTATGAGAGAGATGAAGTTAAAATGCTGTAAAATATCTCTTTCTGTATATAATACAAGCACATAGTAGTTCTTTTAACTCAGCTCATTTCATGACTGTTGCTTGATATGAATTTTTCTCACCTAACTCGTTTGTTGTGTTTTGACTCCTCTTAGATTCATATGCCTTACACACTGAAATGAAAAGCATATGTCCATGGACACCCTTATGAAGTATGCTTCAACTCTCCATGGTTTTGATTATCTGTTTACCAATTCCAATAAGCTAACAGTCTCAATTCACCTTTTATCATTTACCTTTGGATAAAACACTTTTTTACCTTTGATCATTATTATTTTTCTTAATGTCACATATCAGAAAAAAAGACAAAAAGCATAGTGTAGATACCACTAAATACAGATCAAGTAAGTATTCAAGCAATTTACAAAAAAATTTTTTCTTAATTGCAAGAGCATTAATTAAGATTCTCTTGCTCTCTCCCTCTTCATATTTTCTCTTGAAGAGTCAGATAAAATATGACATAATTGTACATCCCACATTTTTAGCTTATGAAGAAAAACAGAAATTGATAATATCCAATTGGTCTCTTGTTTCTACTTAGAAATGTTATTTTAACGGTAATGATATGTAACCTCTTGTACAGTCTGTAATGCTGTAATGACAATTCAGACAAAGCTACTGAAACAATCCTGGGAAGAGATGATAAAGAACACTCTAAGAAAGGAAATTGTCTCTGGAGACTAAGGCCTACTCAGAGATAAGTGTAAACACACATTGTCCCTTTCCCGGGCATGGGATCACTTGGCATCTTCTGCTGTTCCCTAAAGAAAATGCAGGTGTCTTTGATCAATAATATTTGAACATGTTATATCAATCTGGTTCACTGTTCTGTTACTTGAATGGACATAGATTATCACTCTACATGTCCTCAAACCTATCTTTGCAGACTAGGAACAATCAATATCTATGTTTTAAAAATAAGCATGCATGTGTGAAATCATTGAGATTACAGATTTATTTTTTTGCCTGTTGAATTGCTCTCTAGAAATATTTTCCACATCATGACAGACACATTTTGACACTAGGAAACCTTCAGGAAACAAATTAGAAATCAATATCTGTACATGAATTGGAATCATAGGAGTGAAGTTTGAATTCCCCTTTCATGAAGAAAAGATGCATCTCATTGGCGATTTAATACTGTACTAAATTTCCTCAAAACAAAGCAAGGTGGTGCTCAATTGAAAACGTGTGAAAAATTTGGTATTGGGTATGATTACCATAATGAGAATATTTTACCTAATGACATCTTAGAATTCTATCCAAATGTTGTATTATTGGAATAAATAAGAACTTTCTGATAGTTCACTACGTCCTTCATTACTACTTGGAGCCTACACAGAACATAAATAAATTCCCATTATAGCCATTGGAAGTCTTTAAATGAAAAAAAATTACAACCTTTAGAATTTAACATATCTTGGCCCCTTTATAACCATAACTATTTCTATAGATTACAAAAATGAATCACCAGTTCAAACAGATCATCAACTTAAAATGTCACTTTTGGTTCTATGTAATATCTTTCATTTATTAGTATTACATGGTTCTTTGCTAAAAATTCTGACTTGCAAGAATCTATAATTTATATCCACATACATTTATTTACCTACAATGTCAATTATGGTTTTATTCATAGTTATCTTACAAAAAAATGGGAAAACAAGAACTACATCATCAAAATGCATTGAAATTATAGTCAGATAATTTCCACATTGCCATTATCCTCTCTTATTCATACTTAAGTCGATGTCAAGTGATAAATGTGCTCAATGCAATTAATAACACAATAGTTTCTTTTTCATTCCTCAAAGGTAGAGAATTAGTCATAGTATATATTGAAAAATTTGAGCACAATATCGTAGGAAATATCTGTCTAAAATTTTGAAAGAAAAATTTTAATTTAAAAAATTTTAAAATCAATTAAAAATAATGCAGTTGCTAAAACCATGTTTATCTTTAACTACTAATTTGCTCCAAATGATGTTTTTCCCCTAGTTACTCAAAGTTATTAATTGCATCAGTTTTCACATCACTACATGTGCTGGTTATTGTTTATTTTTATCAATACTCACTAAATTTACAAATATAGTTTAAAATAAAACATATTATTGAAGTAGTAATGTAAGCATAAATTTAATGAGTATTATAAAGTGACCTGCCAATTGTTTGTAGCAATAACCTTGTAATTGCAGCTTTAAAACATACTAATCTTAAGAAATATCTTTAATGATTGATATTTTCCATAATTTTATTATGTGTAACTGTTATGCATATAATTGGCTTGCTTTTACCATGTCCCCATGCCATTTTCTGATTTTACAAATGATATTTTTCCATCTGACTGGTAAAAATGTAATTATCTCTAGTGGCTGGGATGATCAGAATTATGAACAAAGAATCAAAATAAAATAAAGTAAAATAAAATAAAAGTACACATTCAAAATAATAGTCCATGAACCTGAACAGAGTTCTCAAAAGAAGAAGAAAATGGTTAAAATATATCTCTAAAAATATTCATTTTCTCTGGCAATGAAGGAAACACAAATCAAAACACCTGAAGATTTCATTATGCCCTAATCAAAAATGTCAAAGGTCAACAAAACAAACTACAACAAATGCTGAAGGGGACATAAGGAAAATAGACCCTTCATAAATAAACCACTGTTAATGTGATTGCAAACCTGTGTAGCCACTTAAAACTCAGTGCTGTTGTTTCTCAAAAAAGCCCAAAATAAATATACCCTTCTATGTTACTCTTTGGCTTGTGCTTAAGTGATTCAACATCCCATTCCATAGATGCTTGCTCAGTCATATTCATTGCTGCTTTAGTCATAATAACTAAGAAATGGAAATAACTTAAATATCCATTAACAGATAGAAATAAAATAACAAAAAATAATAAAATAACAAAAAAACATTCTCCATGTATACTTTAGAATACTATGAAGCCAGACATTTAATGGAATTAATCTCTGAGTAGATGGCAGAGAAGAAGATGTATTGCCTTTCATTCTCTTGACTCCAGGCAAAAGACACGTACTTAAGATTTTGGAGGTCCTTTTGAACACACAGTTAGGAATTTAACAGAAAGAATCTATGGAAATTTCATTCTAGAAGAGAATCACAAACTCTTATGTGATTTTTATAAAATGTTACCTATGCCAGGCATTATTCTCTAAAAGTATTCATTTTCTCTGGCAATGCATTAGCAAACAACAATTACTTCATTTTGAATAACCTGCCAAATACAGAGTAGACTCGTGAAGGCAAGTCAGGTGATTACAAGAACAGTTGTTGATCACAGTAAAACAATCAGCATTGATTGCAGCAGTAAGCATTTGATTATAGTATTGATTCAAAAATGATAATTTGTAGTTGTTTGGAACTTTTAAAAGATTGTATTGTTTATGTTTAATTGTGCTCATTCTGGGTTTTAAAATTTGCTAAATTTATAGGGCTATGTAATGACTGAAAACAATCTAGTTTTATAGTAGTTTTGAGATATTTTTCTATGATTAGACAGGAACTCATTCAAATTTTGAGGAAAATACCACAATCAATGTCATATTAGTGACATGTAATCTATGTCAGAACGGTAGCAATGCATATGCATTTCAGTACTTCAGTACATCCAGTGTTGCCAACATCAGTGGCAACACTGATGTTGATTATTCATTTTCAATCACGTGTTATGCAGGTTTCATGTAAAGTACATGCAAGAATGCACATACCCATATGTACTTGGAATTTTTTTCATCTTAAATTTTAAAATTTGATAGCTATGACTGGATATGTGGTCCTGCCAAAGCTGAGGTGTGTGTTGATGCCTAATGCCCATATTACTATAGGGCCCCATGTGAATTGTGTTGAACCATGAGGTGAAGTACAAGAGCATCCCTGAGCTGAACCTGTCCCCTTCCAGTCCTGAGATAATGGACACAGATGACCCCAGCATGGAAATGCTGGACCCTCCCCTAATACAAGAGTTGGCACCCCTACTTAGGAAAGAAGTCCCCACCCCTCACCAAGGAAGTGGGAGAGTTGGCCAGTACTGACCAACTCAGCAGCCACATAGGTATACATCCAGGGCTTTGATATGGAACACCCCAACACCTAACCCTATATAATATGCCAGTGCATGAAGGCACTTGTCCTGTAGAGCCATGGACACATGGTCTTCATGACTTGGGGCAACAGCAGGATGTCTGGGGTGTTTCCCTTGGAGTCTAACATTAATAATGTGCCAGAATCAACGGCCTTGAACATGACCAGCAGCACATTACAGAATGAACTTTTGCAAGGAAAGCTGTTTGGACAAAAGAGGTATACTGCATGACACACAGCAGCTCCCAATGCCACTAAGGTGAATGAACAGGCAAAAAGGGAGGAGCAAAATGTTTTTTTGTTTATTGCTGCTTTGTTTTTCTCATTTATTTGTTTGCTTGTTTGTTTTTTGGTTGGTTTTTTTATTGAAATTTATATTCTTGTTTTTTATTTTGTTAATATTGTTTCTTCTTTTTTCTAATCTTTATCCATTGTTGTTATTTCTTTGTTAGTTTTCCTTTGGGGGCACAACTCAAGAGTGAGGAGCAGATGCAGAGGGACTGGGAGATGAGTGGGGTTGGGGTGCATGATATAAAATTTCCAAAGAATTAATAGTTATTTTTATTTCAAAATTATAGTATAACATCTATTTTAAATAACAAATAAACTTATCAAATCTATTCCTTTGTCAAAATCATGTGATTGAATAGATTTCATGGTTATTGATCAAAATAGATACTCCCAGACATTTGACATAAATGCACTGAAATAAAATGATATATCTAATCTGATTCTTTATAAAAATTCAATAAACAAATGACATATTTCTTTTAACATGATGGTGATAAATGGAAATTTTTATTTCAAAAATAATTTAAAATTGATATAATGAATATTAAGATTTGGAATATGAATGACTTTCAGAATCAGAAAAATGAAGTTTAATATCCCATCATCACCAATTTAAATCAAACTTCAAAACTCTAAATATATTAAGATGTCCTCAGCCTCATTGATGGAAAGTATATAACAATATCAGCTATGTGTAGTTTCATGTTAAAGCCATAAAATTATTAGAGTGTGACAGGAAATATAATTTACCACTAAACACTTCTGTATTGATAGTCTATACACACTGAAGTAATAGATTATTGATCGATAATGACATGTATAGTTATTGTTGTTAAAAAAAAGAAAAAGTATTTTTAAAACACCCAAGTACTATTCAAGTATTTCTCTGATTGGTCCCAGCATAGATAAAAGTTATATTGCTAGAAAGAAAACTAAACTAAACCAGAGAACATATTTTTTCAAATAGAAAATTAATATTGTTTCAATAACTTCTAGAAACATTTATATAATACTCGCTTAGAGACTTTTATTGAAAATATTTTATCTCCAAACTTATCTCAAGCTAGAACTAACTATAGATGATGTCAAGGTTATTAGTCAATTAAGTATCTAAGCATGTAGCAAATAATAATGTCCTAAATCTTTTCAAGTAACATAAGGTTAAAAGGCAGAATAAAAGATGCTCCTTAGGGTAATCTCAATATAGAGACAATGAAAAAGAGGTCAATTTTTCAAAGAAAATTGTATAAAGAAAGAATTATTTTTGAGAAACTAAAAGTTCTCAGAATATGATGTTTTAATGCAACAAAATTTTATACTCTGAAAGGCTTTTTACATTATCCAACAGGACCTCAATGACTTCTTTGAGACTATACATTCAATGACCTCATTTAAGTCTACCAGGCCTCTCTTCCCAAAAGTGCCACAGCTGAGGACCAAGCTTTTAGCATGAGCATTTTGGAGGCAATTGGGAGCTAAATTAAGCAATACCTAAGTTTTTGCCTAATTCATTAACCATACAGTGGGGTAGGGAATATTATTAATGTGATATTTGTTTTAACATCTCTGGATGAATCATAGAGGAGACTTTGAGAGATAGCAGAACTGATAGTAGGGCAAACTATAGTGATAATACATTTGACTCCCATGTTGTCCTGACACAAGATCCTAAACCATGGGCTGAGATCTCGGGAATCTGGGGAACCATGAGAGCGAAATAAGACTTTATTCCTTTGAAAAATAATAATTATGTTAAGTACCATGAAATAAACCTTTTATCAAAGAAGTAAAATATCTTTACAATGAAAAAGTTAAAAGTAATTACAGAAATAGAAGAAGGCAGCAGATGATGGAAATATTTCTCATGTGCATTAATTGCTAGAATTAGTATTTTGAAAATGTCTAACTTATTAAAAAAATCAAGAGATTCCATGGAAATCCCATCTAAATTCTAACACCATTCTTCCCAGAAATAATTATGGCAATTGAAAATTCTCAAGAAAGAACAAAAGACACCAAAGCAGTCCCAAGCAGAAGACACTGCTGAAGAATCTCCATACCTGAATTTACATTATACTGTGGAGCCATAGTGACAGTATCGGAAGCAAAAACATAATGTGGTACTGGAACTAAATCCAAGATGAAGATCTGTCAATAGAATACAGAATCCAGACAAAGGCCCAAAAGACGACTGTCTTCCAATTTCTGACAAGGTGTAAAAGATATGATTGGAAAGAGACAACCTCCTCATCAAATGATTCCAGGAAAAGCTACATACCCTTCTGCAGAAGAATGAAACGGGTTCTTTATATAAATCAACTCCAAATAAACCATTGAAAGAACTTAACATCTGTAACTCTGGAACTCTTAGAAAAAATAGTAGATAAAACAATTTAAACTGCAGGAATAAGAAAGGGCTTTTTGAACAAGACTCCAGTTTCTCAAGATAAAATGTCAAAAATCAACAACGGGGTCCTCATGATTGTTTTTTAAATGATTTATTTGTTGGGCTGGAAAGATGAGTCAGCAGTTAGAAGCACCGTTTTTTTTTTTTTTTTTTTCCAAAGGACCCAAGTTTGATCAATGCAGCTCATAATAACCATCTTAAATACTAATTTCACATGATCTGTTACATTTCGCTGGCCAATTTGGATATTGAATACACAGCATTGGCAAATGTACTAGCATGATAAACACACAGACAGACAAAATAAAATGAAAATAAAGTTAAAAATTATTTATTTTCAATTTACTTTATGTGTGCGCTTGTTATGTGGGATTTGGGTATTATTTTGGGGGCTATTATACAAATACAAATCAGATTGTATTGGTTTGTGTTCAATTCTTCTACATTATAGCCAGAACATGGCTTAATTGTTTAGCAAATGATAAAAGGAAGAGTATTAGATTATCCATTTTGAATTATAAACTTAAAACACAATATTTTCATTCTATTTAACTGTGCTTATTTCATCTTATCTTGAAATCCATCTGTGTCATGTAAACACACTGAAGACTATTATCATGCTATATATTATTTTTTGTTATCATATTAGGAAACTTCCTGTAAGTTAATCTAGTCTGAATTTAACTTATCCTGTATTTTTAACCACCAACCTTGCTTTAATTGGTGTTTGAAATATATATCTATTCTCGTCCCTTGTTTCCACACATATTCATATTCATAATGTGATTTTTTTTTTCACAGATCTTAATAGAAATATGGTTTTGGGCCGGGCGGTGGTGGCACACGCCTTTAATCCCAGCACTCAGGAGGCAGAGCCAGGTGGATCTCTGTGAATTCGAGGCCAGCCTAGGCTACCAAGTGAGCTCCAGGAAAGGCGCAAAGCTACACAGAGAAACCCTGTCTCGAAAAAACAAAAACAAAAACAAAAAAAAAAAGAAAGAAAGAAATATGGTTTTGGTACTTAAACTACTCGTATTTGAAGTAATTATGTCTTTGCAACGTGTCTGTGCAAACTGGGTGGGTTTTCTTCAAAAGACTTATTTTTCTTTATGTGTGTATTTGTCACATATGCATGGATTCCCTCAGAGAGTAGAAGAGAGCATTAGGTTCCCAGACGCTGGGATGACAGTCAGTTGTAAGTCACCCAGGTGGGTTCAGTAACCAAACTTGAGTTCTCTGGGAGAGAACAATGTGCTCTTTTATGCTGAGCCTCTCTTTGGACTCTCCTTGTGAAATTTAAAAAAAGTTTCTGCACAGAAAAGTCAAGAATTGATATAAGAGCATCTAGATCATGGGGATAAATCTTTCCCAGCCACATCTGACAGAAGATTAATATAAAGATTATAAAATATCTAATCTCATTAGTCATCAAAAATACATTAAATATATTCTAGATCATCATTTAGAAATGCATTCACTAATAAAGCTAGGACAATATGAAAGCTTTACAGTGCTGGTGTTTATAAATCTAAGCAGTTGCTATGAAAACATCTATGAAGTTTCTCAAGAAACTGAAAATAGGTCTAGATGGGGCTAGCTGTATAGTTTTTTTTTTTTTTTTTTTTTTTTTTTTTTTTTTTTTTTTTGGCTATTTACCCAAATGACTCCACTGAGATATGTCAGCATTACTCACATTAGGTAAATAGAAAAACAAATTTATGTGTTCAACACAAGAGCATACATGTTAGCAAATGAATAAAAATTGGCATGTGCATGTGTGTATGTGAGCTATTACAGCCATAAATAATGTGATTATGTTATTTTCCAGAAAAAAATATATATGAAGGTTTTAAGAAAATTAGCTAGTCTCTAGTAACTAAAACCATATGCCTATTTGCACTGTGGTTTATAGGTTTTTATATACATTTATAAAACCATATATAAATATATGTTTATAGAAGTGAAGTGATCTAGAAGAACAAAGATTAACAGAAGGACACAGTTGGAGATATGTGAGACTACTCTGAAAGTGTAGTATGTATTTACATGTAAATTTCCTCTGTAACAAAGTAAAATATACAATTATCACACAGAATTAAAATCTGAAATTATATAAACTGACAGTATGACTGCTCCATTGTAAGGCTAAGGACAATCTTTATTATAGATACGAGAAAGAAAACCCAGGGGCATCTGAAAAAGTTCAGAGCAGAGAGAGAAAGCAGTAGACTGAACATGGGCTGAAGACTGAAACTGGCCATAAGAGAAGCAGGAGTAAAATGGAGAAAGATGAGAGAGAGAGAGACAGACAGACAGACAGACACACACACACACAGACACGCAGGCAGGCAGGCGGAGACAGACAGACAGACAGACAGAGACAGAGAGACAGAGAATGAGCAGAGAGCTAGAGATGAAGATAGAGAGAGGACCACTAGAGGGCGAAAGAGAGAAAGCATACCCAAAATAGCTGGCATTTGACAAGAATTTGGAAAAAGCCCAGAGGAGACCCAGGATGGATCCAAACACCAATGGATGATCTACAGAGTGAGTTCCAGGAAAGGCACAAAGCTACACAGAGAAACCCTGTCTCGAAAAACAAAACAAAACAAAACAGAAAAAAAACAAAAAAACAAAAACAAAAACAAAAACAAAACAAAACCAAACAAACAAAAGAAAGAAACAAGCAAACAAACGGGTGGGGAGCAATAACATGATTCCTAATGATATTCTGCGGTACTCATAGATCAGTGCATGTTCAATTGTCATCAGAGGGGTGTCATCCAGCAACTGATGGGACCAACACAGACACTCACAGCCAAACATTAGGTAGAGTTAAAGAAATCCCGCTGAAGAGGGAGAGGGAGTCTTATAGGAGGCAGAATAATCAAGGACACATGATAATGTTGCCTACAGAATCAACTAATCTGGTTATATAGTGGCTCACAGAGACTGAGGAGACAAACATGGACCTTCTATGAGTATGAGCTCGGTCCTCTGCATATACCTCATTGTTGTGTAGCTTGGTGTTCTTGTATGACTCCCAACAGTGCAGTTTGGGTCTGTCTTTGACTCTTTTGCCTAAGTTTTGGACACTTTTCCTGCTATAGGGTTGCTTCATCCAGCCTTGATATGACATGTGTGTCTAGTCTTATTGTAACATGTTCTGTTCTGTTCTGTTGATATCTCTGGAAAGTCTGTTTCTTTCTTTCTTTTTTTTAAAGGGAAGCTTAGGAGAAGTGGATCTCGGGGAGAGTGGAAGTTGGAGGAGAGAACTGGGAGGACTGAGGGATGGAAAACCGTGATCAGGATGTAATGTATGAAAGGAAAAAAATTTGGGGAAATGGAGTTTCTTTTGTACCTGACAGAAACATAAGCTATTTGTCAAAAAATAAGGAAATAAAATTGCAAAGTTTCACATCTAAATTTCATTGATTCACTACATTGTAGAGAAATTGATAATTGTCTGTTTTAGAAACAATTAAATTAATTAAATTTTACTCACATTTTCCAATGTAGAATTGAATATATGGTTATTCAACTCAAGATGTATTAAGCACATATTTTAAATAGTAAAACCATATTAATAATAAGTATATAGTCTATTCTGTTCCTACAAAATTGAGACAAATAAAATTTAATTACAGTAATTGATACATTTTAAGATGAATAATTTATTTCAACTTGGCCTTAATTTGTGTATTTCATATCTTTGTGACATAGGGAAATTGGATATAGCACATTATGACAAGATAAATATGTAGTAAAATGTAATGCATTAATTGTAGAAATTATCAATTCTCTAAATTGCAGCCTTTCATTTTGAATTACCCTTGAGTTGTTGGATTTTTATACTTTGCACATTAGCATCCATTCAAAAAAATTCTTATGTCACCTATCTCTTAGTATTACTGTTATCTTTGGATTGCAAAATGTAAATTATACATTAACACATACTTTCCCATGCTCCATATTTAAATATCACACTAAATATAGTAAATATCATCTACATTACTCAAATTTCAAAATCCCAGTGGCCTGGTGTAGGTTCTGTGCTTTCTAACTGACACTCCCTGGCTGCAACTAATCTTTTATATTCCTGTGCATGCTCACACTGTCATGTGTTTTTCCTTCTGTGAATATATTATGCTTATTAGGTTATATGCATATTATATACTCAGTGATTAATTGATTCATGTCTTCTTACTCCATTAAAAAATAAGTTCCTATGCTCACCAATGAGTTCTTCTATTTATGTCCATTTTGTTCTTCAAATCCATATGCAGAGAGAAGGTTCTTCCACTCATAATATAAATTCTGTATCAACAAATGATTGTTGTTTTTTTTTTTTTCAGAGCGAAAATAAAATATACTTGAGGGAGGAGAAGCGAGATTCTGATGTCTTAACACTTAGAGTAACTAAAACTTATAAGATGCAAAGGGCAGTGGAACTACGTGTTTCTCAGTTACCATCACCGGGTGTTCCAGGGACTGGGGGAAAAGTGTTGAATAATTGGTTAAAATTGAAAAGCATTAATTACAAGGTTTCAACCTATTTCAACTGACAGTCTCACTGTCTCCTCTTTTTCCTCTCTCTCTCCCTGCTCTCTTTTTTCCCTCTCTGTCTCCCTCTCCTTTTCTCTCTATCACTCTGTCTCTTTTTTCTTCCCCTCTTTGCCTCTCTGTCTATCATTTTCTCTGTGTCTGTCTGTCTCAGTTTCTCTCTAGGTATGGCTCTTCTTCTCTCTATGACTCTCTATGACTCTCTCTATGTATGGCTCTTCTTCTCTCTATGACTCTCTTTCTCTCTCCCTATGAATGTAGATTGACTTTCCCTTAACTTGGTAGTGCAGTGGCATGCAGTCGTAGGCAATCTGAGACTTTAAGTTAATGTATTCTGTGGGAGACAACCACACTCTTTCAGTCGGAAGAGGGCCTTTAATGTCACATATATCTGTCAGACTTATGACAAGAAGGAAAAATTTACATAAATTCACGTTCTATATTAGTAAAAAGAAATGAATATATTTGATTAGTTTTCTGATAAAAGTTTAAGAATACATTTTACACAGAAACCCACAAGCAGTTTAAAATTTGGTGGCAAGACGAAAAATGTCATTTAAATGACAAATGGAAATCTGACAAGTAACTTATATGTTAACCGAAGACACAATTGTATCTGTGTGTGAAGTAACGATCCTATAAGGTTAAACTATCCCACAATTGAGGGGTGTTTTTTTTTGTAAACAATATAATTTTGCTACAAATAGTTATTCAAACATGTACACCACCAATCATGAATTTGAATTTCAGATGTAGGACAATAGCACAAATACTCTTAACTGTTTTTTATATTTACATCATTGTGTGAAAGCTGGATTTCAGAAATAGTATCTAACCTCATACACTGTGTGGGTAGGTATATGGAAAACATAGGAGGGATTTGGGGGAGAGATATGGGAAGATAAAAAGAAAATCAGGCAGGCAAAAAAATAGGTGTATAATACTATCAAATGCAAAAGACTATGAAAATTCTAAGGTGATCTGAATCAAAAGTAATTATTCAACACAAACTGCTTTTTTATTGCTCTGACTAAATAGCCCCCAAGAAAATATAAATATCACATTATGAAAAGAGAAAAAAGACATTTAAAATGGATTCACAGTTGGTTGGAACAGAAATTCTAGGAATAGATTAAAAGGATTATCATAGATTACGGTTATATGGTGATCAGCTGTCTTTCAAGTATTGGGCCAAGAATCTAGAGAATAAAAACCCAAAAGAATGACAAGCAGATAGTAAGAATCAACATGGATTCTTAGATGGGAACAGACAACAGTGCTGAGAGAACTCAAGGATGAAATTGTAAGGTAGTGGGAAAATGATTTTCATCAAACAGACACTGAGCTGAAGGTGGCCTAAAACATGGGGAGTCCAGGGACAGATAGAGACATACATATGAATTCACAGCCAAATATAATATTCACAGTAGCATGGTCAATGAGGATAAAGAAAATGCCCATCATAATTCACAGCAGCATGATTTTGTAAGGAAATATCATTTGTTCTCTGAACTAGAACACTTTCTAGTGAAAAATAGATGCTGGTGCAAGGGAAGTACCCAGGAATCTAGAAGGATGACTCCGGTTAAGATTCCTCATCAGGCCTGAGACCTATGCCACAAATGAGAGCCTACTTGTCAGGGACCAGCCTGACCCACTGAACAGTCCTTGGAGGGAGAAGTCAGAATTAAGAAATAATAGATATGAAAAATAAAAATGTAAGAAAAAGACAGAGACACAGGACAACTTTGGGAGGGCTCTGGGTCAATACCACAGTCACCTCAAGTTTATTACTAATGAGCTTTTTATGCACCAGCAAGGGGAGAGGCAAAAGACCTCCCTCTTTCAAGGTAAAGGTACAAAGCACAAACAAGTGTAGACCCTTCCTGAATTTTCAAAACACCTGGTAACCACGCCTTATGGCAAGCCATATTATAATTAGGCTTTGAAGTATAGGACAGCTGGTAACCATGCCTTTAGCCAAAACATCCTATTATGCAGCCTTGTGGGGCAAAGCAAACTCTGACTCTCTGACCCTGAGTCAAGATGGTATAAGGCCTCACGATGGAGTCTCTACGGGCCTCCACAACTACCCCTGATACTGCCCAGAGTGCCAGGACCCAGAGGCTGGGTGGCCCAGAAACGTAAGTTGGAACGAAATATGACTGGAGTTAAAAAAAAAAGGCAATGTAATGATGCCTAAAGTTATTCTGCAATACTCATAGATTGGTGCCTAACCCATTTGTCATCAGAAAGGCTTCATCCAGCAACTGCTCGAAACAGATGCAGAGACTCAAAACCAAACAGTAGACTGAGCTAGGGGAATCCTGCTGAAGGAAGAGGGAGGAAGGATTTCTGGAGCCAGAGAAGTCAAGGAGCACACAAGAAAAATCTCAGAATCAACTAACCTGGCTTTATAAGAGTTCACAGAAACTGAACCAACAACCAGGGAGCCTGTAAGAGACTGACCCAGGCACGCTGCATATATGTGACAGTTAAGTACCATGGTCTTCTTGTGGGACTAACAGTGTGAGTAGGAGCTATCTCTGACTCCTTTGCTGGCTTTTGGGACCCTATTCCTTATACTGGGTTGCCTTGCCCAGCCTGAGTACAAGGCTAGGTGTCTAGTCCTACTGCAACTTGATATGCCCTGTTTTGTTGATATATCTATGGGAGGGGCTTCCCTTTTCTGAACAGAAATGGAGGAGGAATGGATGTCGAGGGTAGAGTAGAGGGGGGGGATAAACTGCAGTTGAGACGTAAAATAAATAAATGTTTTTTAAAAAAGAAAAAAGTTGATTCTTAGAATGCACTAATTTCCGACTATTTAAAACATATCATTTTGAAATTTATACATAAGTTTCAGGTGGTTAGAAAATTTAGAGAGCTCACATTGGAATATATATATGCACATATACATGTAGGTGAAATATCGGAAAAGATTAATCCTAACAAAAATAGTTCAACAGAGCCAATGCATAAATGACACACAAAACAAAAGCAGTGTCCATTTAAATGTAATGTACCTCGGGGAAAAGAAACACACTAGTATCTTTGGATAAAATGATTTGAAAAGAAAATAAGAAACACTTCTGACTGCAAGAGGGATATGGAACTTAAGGTTATAATGATAATGTTTCTGAGATTATAGTAAATGGTAAGGTATTGGTGAATTCAAGGATCATTTGGAACATCCTGATAGTCCTGTATTGTTACTTCATGTTACCTTGTACTGATAGCTTAGTCCAGTACAACATCAGTGTTCTGCAGTAGAGGTACAGGGAAATGATTGAATCATGAGTAATTTTACCTCATCGGTCAATTAAACCACTGACGAATTTATAGCTAAACATGCTATTGTTGTAATTAAGATGGTAATGATTTGTCTTCCCCATTTTCTTTCCTTTTATTCCTTGACTTTCTAAATTTATACATTTCAACTTTTTTTTGGTCCAGATTTCTCTGTGTAGCCTTGACTGTCCAGAAAATTGCCCTGTATTCCAGGCTGGCCTTGAACTCACAGAGACCCACCTGCCTCTGGCTTTTGAGTGCTGGAATCAAAGGTGTTTGCTACCAGTGCCCTATACTTTTAGGATTCTTGAGGAAGGAATTCATACTAATGATATGACTCATATCTTACTTTCTACATGTAATTACATTGATTTTTAAATTTCACTCTTAACACTCCTAAAGCCATGATTTTTAACAATCAAGTGATTCAATGTACATTAATTAAAAACCATTTATGAATTATTTTGAGAATGTCTCTTTACCACACAGCTTCCTGGAAACATGATGTTTTTATTTGTTTGTTTTATAAGAACTTGAACTTTTTATGGATATTCTGTTGACCCCATGATGCTTAGTTTATTGTTTGAGAACATATTCACTGATCATAATTCAACTGTGTGTAGGTGTTTGTCTAAGGAAGTGGGATATATGTTTAAATTAATACACGAACAATGGACATTGGACATACATGAGTATTGTCTATTCATGTTCAGAATGTTTTAAAATATCAGCTGGATAATTCTGTTTCTTAGGTGTAGAAGCCTTTACAATTTTTCCAAAATATAATTTATTTTTTGTAAGAGATAAATGGGAAAATATTAAAATAACTTTCAGGAATTGTGAATTTAAAAATTTATTTAATGTTGTGCTTCATATATCTTAAAGTCCATTTGTTTTCTGCAAAAATATTGAAGATATTTCTCATATTGTATTATTTCCTTGTCATTATAATAAGAAACTACTGATACAGTTATTCTCTGAATTCTACTCATTTTTTGACCATCACCTTTGTTTTATCTACTCTTCAAATGATATTATCTTTGCCCATCTTCTGTTTCCACCCAGACCTCTAAAATTGAATTTTTTTTTGATGCTCAATAGAAATAAGACTTCGGTAGTTATGCTATTCATACGAATGTAATTACTTTTGTGCAATGATTATGTATGAATGTGTTGCTATGAAGAAAGTTTTATTTTTAATCTATGTATGTATGTATGTATATGAACCATAGGTGTGGATGGCATCACTGGATCTGAAATTACAGGTAGTTGTGAGCTCCTCTAGGTGGGTTCTGGGAATGGAACTCTTATCCTCTGGAAAAGCAGCAAGTGCTCTTTACCTGCTGAGTTCCTAAGTTGTCTCTTTCATTCCTTACTCTTGAAAAATTTTAGAACTCAATTTTGATGTGTCTTTAATAATGCTGCCTGTATATTTTTGTTTACTTTTTACTAGTGGCTCTACATACAACCTATTATATGAATAAGCTATTAGAGCTTATTGGAGTCGGCATTTTGTCAGTTCTAGTAGATTATTTCCATTAATTTTATTTTTGCTTTCCTTTTTTATAGGAAATTATCTAAAAATTTTCTTCAGAATTCATTTGAGTCCTAAAATATTAATGACTTTCTTCTAATTAGCTAAGTATAACTTAGACTATTCAGTAGAATTAACGAAAAGTTATTCTATTTACCTAGAATTGTACTTTTCACAGTAAATTTTTTCATGATGTTACATAATTCTTCCTTTCTTATTTCCCTTCATTTTTGACCTCCTACAATTTCTCTTTCCTTTATTTATGAAATTCTTTTCTACCTATTCATTCCCAATTTATAACCATGTACAGATTTTATTTAGTCAGATAAGTCTGATTCTCTCTGCACTCACAAGCAATAGTGATACTTCCTTCCAACCACCATGGACTCTAAGGAGAAATTCAGTCCATTCAGTTATTTTTCTCCTGTGGTTAAAGATCAATTTTTGCTCACTATTTAAAAAACAAAAAAACAAAAACAAAACTCTTTCCCTTTCCTGTCTAGAAATTTTATGGTGGTATAAATTAGTGTGTATTTCTTGAAGTCATGATAGTATTTATTCAACATATTGAACCTATGATTTTTAATAACTTGAATCATTTTAAGCACATACTGCATAATGCCACATTACCCATGGATATGCTTGATTTAAACTGACCTCTTGTTTTATCTAGCTGTCCTTGTTTGTAGTATTCCAGGGTTACAGGTATTCTATCTAAAAAGTTGTCCCAGAAATACAAAAACCCCTTCATTATTTTGCGATAATGTTCTTGTTTGTCTCCAAGGATTGTATTTTTCCTTCTCATTATTAGGTAAATTTTCTTATTGTCTAAAACATCATCCTTTCTACTTCTCTCTCATTTTCTCTTTATGCTATTAAAATTCATGTTATTTTTGTTTCACTGTCTTGTAAAACGTTTCATTATTTGTAACTTTCTTTGATGATTCATTCCACAGACCTGTTAAGGCCTTTCAATTTTCCCCATTTGCTTAATAGTGGCTATAATTATACAGACATGTTGTAAAATGATATTTATTTTAAATCTTTTCAGACAGTCCTTACATTTCCAATAATTGTGCTCTCATTCATGTTGGGATTGTCCATCATAATTCACATTTTCTATTTCCTTACACTTGGATTTCCTTTTAAGTAGAATGTAAAAGTTTATCAAATGAACTTAGAAAGCACTGTTCCCTATTGGAATAAATTGTTTTCCTCTCACACCAATCAAATTGTAGAAAGAACTTTGCTGTATTATTCTCCAGTACAAAGAGGTCCACTTTTCACTTTCAAATGTTGAGTAGACATTCTTCACAGATTGGTATTCTACTTCAATTTGAGGTTATTGCTATACTACATTCTGCTATAATTAGGACTAGCACAATGCTTTGTTTTAAATGAGGTTTCTAAAATTAACACGTGCTAGAAATCTTCTTATCTACCTGTTGTTCTCAGGGACCTCCTAAAGGTTTCTGTTTAATGTTGAGTGTAGATAGAAATTTAGGCTTCACATGTGATCTCCAGTATTACTCAAAAAAGTGGGGCTCATCCCATCCTTGACCCACACTAAGCTGCTTGTACTGGAACTACCCTAACTGCTGGTTGGATCATTCATTTTAACCTTGCAAGGGCCAAAGTCCGAAGTCTGGAATCCCCTCTCAGACTTCCATAAGTTGAGTAGAGATGAGGACAGAGTGGATGGTGTTTGTGTGTGTGTGTTGTGTGTGTGTGTGTGTGTGTGTGTGTGTGTGTTTATTTTTATTTTTACTCAATTTTAGTATTTGTAATTTGCATTTGTAGTTTTTCCTGAGAAGGGATGCCCTATCCCTACTCCTATAACTAGTGGAAAGGGACACCTAGTGATTTTTCTTATGTTATTGTAGTCTCTCATTTGTTTGTTTTGTTTCACAGGATAATATTTAGGCTTTCCCCAGTAGCTCTGTTCTTCAATTCCAAATTTTAGTTCTACAAGGCAAAATAAATTTACCAATTTTTCAACTTAGTTGTTCAATTTTTTCTACATTTTCTCCTCAGATATGTTTTGTATGAACTCTTCCTGATTGCTAATTTTGTTTCACGTTACTCAGTATTCCTCTCACATATTAAACTAGCTATTGCTAGTTTCTCTGGCCATAAGTATAAATGATAGTCAAGAGTGTCAGTATGACATTTACTCTATAAAACTATTGTTGTGCCTATACTGTGTATATAGTCTCGCTAATACAAATTCTTTTTCAGAATACAGGAAACATTTATTTAGCTCCTGTCTACTGCATACAGCTATAAGGGTTTATTGGAAGATACAACTATTCATAATCTTAAAATACTTTTTAATGTGAATACTTCTATCAAAATGCTTTTAATGCATCAACCAGAGAAAAATGATAATTTAAATTTATCATGTGAAACAGATTGGCATGCACCATCCGAGCAGGAAAGAGAATCCCAAGGCACAGCTTTACACTTGTAAAGGACATAAAGATAATACTTATAATTAGATAACGTATTTTAATTTTCTAAGTTTAAGCATATATTAGCAGATGGAAATTAACTTTTTTATTTAATAAGAAGATCATGCCAAGATGATCTCCTAAGAGTAATTAAATTAAGCTTTTAGAAGCATTAATATCTTGCTATTCCTATAAACATAAGTAGCATGACTTTAAAGATACTTTTTATGGTTTACAGAAACCAAACAATTCTGATGAAAGTGAACAGATTCTCATTTTGAAGGCAACTCTACGTTTTAAAAAAGTAAATCTAGAGGTAAGTAACATGGAAAATATAATCACTAAACACTAAAATGGTAGAATTATGAAAACAAAATTAAGTGTTAAGAAAATAAGCTGTATTATTGTAACACTATTAAATCGAAATTAGTTTTAAAAGAGCTTTATAATACTTTGTATAAGTTTTTATTTTATTTGTTGTGATTCGAATAAACAGTAATTAAGTATTCTAACATGTGGCCTGACTCATTCTGGTTTGAGCTTAAACATCTATTTTACAAATTAGGTATTGGGATTCTTTTGAAAGAAGTAGGTCAATTAAAAGTTAGGAAAGCCAGAAGTCCAGATGGCACTGAATTTACCCAACTAAAATTAACTACCCTAAATTTGGCTCGTTCTCATTATTCAATTATTCATGTGATACATGCAAAAATCTGGCAAATTAGAAAATTGTCGGTAATTTACCCCATCAATGGAAGATGACTCACTTCTAATTACAGACTTAGCTAAAATAAGTATTTTACTTTCCCCTCTAGATATTTTAAAAGCAACTGACATTGTATTAATAAATTTAACAATCAAAGAAAATCATAGATAATTTAATTTTTCTTGAGCTACTAATTCAAAGAGCAAATCAAATGAAGTTAGCAAGTATTCATCGACAGGGAAGAGCTCTACCTGTCACTAAATTAATGGTTTTGTGTTTAAAACTAGATATATGAGGAATGGGAGAAGTCAATAGTCATATTATTCCACCCTCAAGTAGCTTTATGATCCCAAATAAGCCATTTTACCATGTAAATTAACAAAGTAGTTTTTTTTTTTGATAAAAGGAGTGATGCTTAAAAAGGTTAAGAATTCATACTTTATATAATCCTATTGAAGAAAATAAAATGTACACACTAGACATCTCAAAATTAAATGAGTTACTAAGTAGCTAGTATGTGACTCTCCTTTGATTTTAAAAAAAAATGGACTTTTTTGAATTTCTCCTGTATCATTACTTTATACATTCATATTTCAGAATTTTAATTTATGATAACTTATTTTGAACCTGTTCTTACTGTAATCAATCAAATAACTATGCATATTTTCCAGTTGAAGGCTCACAATAACCTTATTAAGCTGTAACCCATTATTATCATATGAGTTCTGTAGGTGGTAAATAAAAGATTGTATCCTAATATCCTGATATCAAATTTTAATACAAGGCCTATATAAACCATACTACAAATCAGCACTGCTGTGTAGAAATATTTATAAACTGAAAATATACCATAATTAGCTGACAGGAATGTGACATATCCCCCAATATTTTGGTAAAAGGGAACAATGTGATAATGCACCAAGGATGGAAAGGAATACCTTAATTTAAAAAAAAATCACTATAGCTGGTATTGAGGCAGTATTCTCATTGTTAGATGTATTTCAAGGACAAAATGCAGGAATAAAGATATTTCTGGAGACAAAGACAACTATGTATGAATAAACATATTTTTGATAAAGTCTCTATCAACAGAAATATCTTACATTCATGATGTGTCAAGATCAATGGAAACATACAACTTATAAACCACATTTAAGATACTTAAGTGCATGGAGCTGGTATGAAATGATGTATCACCTCAATTATTACCAATGTCCCAATTACATAACATCACTTAACAGTAAGAATTTAAATTGAAGGAACAAGTTCTAAATAAATAGTAAATAATCAATAATCTCCAATGGAACTGGGTAATACTAAGGAAAGTTTGTGTAGCAATTTTGTCCTAACTGAAGAATTCATTCTTTGAGGGATATCCCTAAAGATGCTGAGAGCTCTGAAGGGATGTTCATTATGATAGAGGGAGTAAAAAGTCTTCTAATTCTCAGGTTGTCCCCGGAACTTAGAACATGTACAAATCCCCTCCTTCTCAAGGTTATACAAGCAGGATGGATGGCTGTAGAGAGGAAAGTTTTTAATCTGTCCAGATGACTGCAAGGTTTGCAGAAAATTCAGGGGTTTCTGCTGCCATGCATTGTCACACATGCAGGATGTAGTTTTGGTGATATATCTACCTGGCATTGTGTTGTCTTTGTCCCTATATAAACCTCCTCACTCATATTTGCTGTGGATATCGCTCTGTATGCTGTGCATATATTGCTCTGATTGGCTAATAAATAAAGTCCTGATTGGCCAGTAGTCAGGCAGAAAGTATAGGCGGGACAAAGAGAGAAGACAGTGATGGGAAGAGTGAGCAGTCGCCAGCCAGACACAGAGGAAGCAAAACGTGAAGGCAGAACTGAGAAAATGTACCAAGCCACATGGTTAAACATAAGTAGGAATTATGGGTTAGTTTAAATGTAAGCTATTCAGTGGTAGGCCCGAGCTAATGGCCCAGCAGTTTAATTAATATAAGTCTCTGCGTGTTTATTTAAGGGACACTAGTGGAAGAGATTTGTCCCGACTGCCAGCAGGCTGGGGCACAAGAAAACTTCAGCTAGAAATGGCACCCGAAGGCTCAAGTTTCTACCTGAAACCTGGGAATACTGCAAGTGACCAGGGTTAACGAATTGGTTCACTAAGCTGGACGTTGGTGGTATTGTTACTTTGGTCTGCCCTTTGTTTTCTATCTTCTGCTATCTAATGCCTGTTCCTATCTCCCCAGGAAGTATTACAAAACACAGTGTAGACTGCTTAACATTTTGACTAAAGAAACATCTATTTTTAATAGTATATAGTGTGGCTTTACTTTTTTCTTTTTAAAGAAATTCTCTTTTATGGAATGGATAAAAAATATAACTGAAGCAAATAATGATGGTGTGAATCAAGTATAAAAGTTTGAAAAATACATTTAATCTAACTATATGCACAATATATTCATGCACTGAAATATTGCAGGAAAGCAAGTTATACATCTACAGTGTGCTTTATCTGACCTGTAACTTACTATGTAGACCAGATTGTCCTTGAAATCAGACATCTGCCTGACTCAAGTCATGGGTTATCATATCCCTGCCATCCTGGGACTAAAGTCCTGTTTCTCAATTCAATTAATATACTTCAAAGAAGGAAGAAGAAGAGGAGGAGGAAGAAGAGGAGGACATTAAAATTAATTTTCTTGTTATAATTCTTTTATCTAATAATGATAGATATTTGGATATTGAGAATTAAAAATCAAGAAATTTAAAAAATAAACTAAATTTATAATTCAAAACTTGGGCTGGAGAGATGGCTCAGTGACTAAGGGCACTGGTTGCTCTTCCAGAGGACTGGGATTCAATTCATAATACCCAGATGGCACCTCACAAATGTCTGTAACTCCAGGTCCACAGGATGTGATACCCACATCAGGACTCTATGGGCACTGCATGTATGTGGTATACAGATATGCAGGTAGGCAAGCACACACATACACATAAAGTAAAAAATAAATATATTTTTTTAAAGTCATAGCTAGATGTGTTGTTTTACTTAATGACAATATGTGTCTCAGGAGTCAAAGTCACCAGTTTATATTTTTAATTCATTATTTTCAAAGTACAAAATTTATGTAACAAAATGCTTAGCACCTGCCCTTCTACAGAAGAGTACTTTCTGTAGAGAAAAGAGCTTTCTTCTTTGCTTGTTGAGCGATCTTTGCTTCCATACAGTAACAAAGACAGAAATAATGATTAAAGTTTCCACTTAAGTAAAGGTAGTAGATTGTCTCTTACATATAAATAACTGCATGATGAATGAAAGGAAGCATTTAAAATAAAATTAATAATAATAATGATGATAATGATAATAATAAAAAATAGAATTCTTCAGAAGAAAATGTCTGAGCTGAAGTTTAAAAATGTAGCTAGTTTGCTGAACTCAGATGAAGTTCAATATGTGTTGTTGTTGCTTTCAGGATTTAACAGAGCTCTCCGGAGAAAGAAGACACGATGTGGGAAAACAGAAGATGTGTAGGACAAAATCTTGACTAGCCCTCCACACACCCCTAGGACCCTGGGATCCTTCAGCTTTAGGCAACCAAGAGAATACTAGTGATTTCAAGAAAACAGAGCAGTTTTATTTTCTGAATAGGAGATCCTCATAAAGAGAAATTTTGCCAGGCATAGAGATGCTCTTTTAATGCCAGCGCTTGGGAGGCAGAGGCATGTTGATCTCTATGAATACAAGACCAGCTTGGACTATATAGCAAATTGCAGGCCAGCCAAGAATTTGTCTCAGAAAAAAAGGTTCAGAAATTATTAAATCCAATTTCAGAAAAACTCTTGGTGTACATACTTTATAAAAAAATCAACATGACTAAAGAGTGTAGTTATAATTTAGAAGGGAAGTAAATAAAATTCAAAATGGCTTGTGGATCTGCAAGGAATGGGAATGAGTATAGTAAATTTTTTTATTAACTTCCCAAGGAATCATTAAAAATATTATTTAAAAAATAAAACAGTAGTAAAATACTAAGATCTTTGACTTTTCAGAAGAGTATTTTTAAAGGTCAGGCTTTCATATATCATTTTATGCACTAAAATATATATGAAAATTTACTAAAATTTTGTAGTCAGAAATAGGATTATAGCAAGAACATCTGTATACAATTTGAAAATTGAAAGAAAAAGAAAAAACAGAAAAGTGACAAAATGCTAAAGCAAATAATAGAACTGTTGACACATCACTGGATTATATTACTTCCAATGAATACTTACATCAGGTGCTCTCACCACTTAATAAGGGACAAAGAAATCTACATCCGCTATTTCTTATGAAACCTGTCAAGAAGAGCTAACATTGATGATTCTCAAATTGTTCTTAAAATAGAAATACAAAGAGCAATACTAACATGATCCAGCAAAACAAACACTACCATGACACCAGCACAAAGAAATGTCTAGATAAATGCAAACTTGCTCAATTATTATTACTAATTGAATTTTAGAACACTTTCAGCAGAACACATTCTGTAGTATTGTTTTGTTCCTTGAGTAGAAGGTTGGTTCAATATATGCAAATCTGTGTAATTAAGCAAATACCCTGACTTTAAGATTGTAACTGAATAATTTCAATTAATGTAGTAAAGTCTTTTCAGAAATGGCAACACACTCATAATAAATTGTGGTGATAATCTAATTGTACTGAAATATGATTTTGATTGTGTGTTAATAAATAAAGTTGCCCGGGGGTCAGAGCTATTAGAGCCATAGCAAGAGTGTGCGGTGGTGCACACGCCTTTAATCCATAGATCTCTGTGTGTTCAGGGATACAGCCAGCATTGGAGACATATACCTTTAAGACCTAGGGGGCTGTACATTCAGACAGTGACGAGGCAGTCACGTGTTTGGGTTTACAACCAATGAGAAGGCAGAACAAAATACTATAAATAGACGAACAGACAGGAAATAGGTCTCTTTCGGGAAGCTGGGACATCGCAGGCAGAAGGGTGAGATTTTAGCTCTGAGCTCTGACCTCTCAGCTTTCTCTTTTACATTGTTTCTGTGTTTCTTATTTAATAAGACGGTTAGTTACATCTACAATAAATGTTCTGATTGAAGCAAGAATAAAAGGAACATGTATCAACTTAATAAAGATTATTCAAACATAACTATAGCTAGCATTTTATCACACTGGCAGATTTTCCTTAAATGTTGAATGAGACAAGAAAATAAAATTTTATTCAATGCAGTGCTAAAATTTTGACTATAGCAATAAGATAAGAGAAAGAAATAAAAACAATAAAGATGTGAATGAAATCCAATTATCTCTATTTACCAAAACAATGATTCCAAACTCAAAAGACCTTAGCTGTTCACTAGATGACTTTTAAACCTAATAAACACTTTCTAAAAAGTAGCAGGATAAAAAGAAAAATGCAAAAAAAAATTACTTTACTAAATATACCAATCATGAACTTGCTGAGAAAGAAAGATAAGAAAAAAAATCATATTCAGGATGAAGCTTTTTTTTTGTCTATTCTAGAAGACACAAAATCATAGAAGATTCTTTGCTCATATGGCTCTTAGAATCTTTATGGTCCTCTTCTGTGATGCTCCTGAGACCTAGGTGTGGGGTATCTGTTGTACACGTATCATTTGGGACTATGCACCACAGTATCAGCTAGTCTCTGCATTTTGACCAATTATGACTTTCTGTAATGGAATCAATGTGTTCCAAAGGAAGCTTTCTTGATGGTGGGTATGAGGCACACTTATCTGTGGGTATAAGTGGAATTAATTAGAATGTAGTTCAGAATAATTGTGCTATAGTAAAGTAGTGGTTATCCATTCAACACTATACTGATGGTCTCATTACCTCTAGTTATTTGTTCTAGGATTCCAGTACTAAGTATAGTTTCTCTCCTGCTGAATAAAACAAATCCAATTAGAGAACATTCTAAATATTTTCAAAATAGTAAAATGTTTAGAGCAAAATATAATGAAGGAGAAGAAAGACCTCTACAAAGAATGTATGAAAAAAATAAGAACTTTAAAGATAGGAGGAATTCTCTGCTCATGGATTGTCAGAATCAATACTGTGAAAATAGTTAATATATATATATATATATATATATATATATATATATATATATATATATATATATATAATTCAGTGCATTCCTGTCAAAATCCCTTTGACATCTTTCATTAGACCAAGAAAAATATTCTAAATTTATACTGAACCTAGATGCCCTTCAACTGAAGAATGGATAAATAAATTGTGGCACATATACACAATGGAATACTACTCAGCAGAGAAAAACAATGACATCATGAGGTTTGCAGGCAAATGGATGGATCTAGAAAAAATCATCCTGAGTGAGGTAACCCAGACTCAGAAAGAAAAATATGGCATGTACTCACTCATAGTAGGATATTAGATGTGGAACAAGGATGACTGGACTGCTACTCACATCACCAGTGAGGCTACCTGGAAAACAGGAGCCCAAAAAAGACATGGGGTTTTCCCAATGACAGAGAAATGGCTGAGATCTACATGAGCAGCCTGGACACGAGTGGGGGTAATGAAGAGTGAGGGTCGAGGGAAATAGAGACTGTGGGAGCAGGAGATCCCAGCTGGATCAAGAACAGAGAGGGAGAACAAGAAATAGGAAGCCATGGTAAATGAAGAACACATGAGAATAGGAAGATGCAAAGTAATAGAGAGGTCCACAGAAATCCACAAAGATACCCCTACAATAGACTGCTGGCAATGATCGAGAGACACCCAAAATTGACTCTGGTGATGGGATGGCCAAACACCCTAATAGTCGTGCTAGAAACCCCATCCAATGACTGAGGGATCTGGATGCAGAGATCCATGGCTAGGCCCTGGGTGGAGCTCCGGGAGTCTAATTAGCGAGAAAGAGGAGGGTTTATATGAGCGAGAATTGTTGAAACCAAGGTTGGATAAAGCAGATAAAGCATAGGGACAAATAGCCAAATGAATGGAAACACATGAACTATGAACCAAAGGCTGAGGGCCCCCAACTGGATCGGGCCCTCTGAATAGGTGAGACAGTTGATTGGCTTGATCTGTTTGGGAGGCATCCAGGCAGTGGTACCGGATCCTGTGCTCATTGCATGAGTTGGCTGTTTGAAACCTGGGTCTTATGCAGGGATGCTTGGCTAGGCCTGGGAGGAGGGGACTGGACCTGCCTGGACTGAGTCTACCAGGTTGATCTCAGTCCTCCAGGGAGGCTTTGCCCTAGAGGAGGTGGAAATGGGGTGTGGGCTGGGGGGAAGGGGAAGGAGGAAGGAGGGGGGAGAACAAGGGAATCCGTGGCTGATATGTAGAACTGAATGGTATTGTAAAATAAAATAAAAGGGAAAAAAAAAAGAGACATTACTCAAAAGAATAAATATAAATGGCCAATAAATACTTAAAATTTTTCATCCTTCTTAGTCATCAGGGCAATGCAAATTAAAAATGCTTTGAGATTCAGGAGAAAAGTAGATGATCCGAACATTGTACACAATTACAATGGAACCTAAGAACAATCTTCCTCAATTATATATTGCAGTTATATATAACAATTTTCAAAAATTATGGTACTCAATGAGACTTTTATTCTACAAATCTCATCTATACTTTGCTGTACATTCCATTGTAGAATAATATACACTTCATAGGACCGTTTGATCTAAAAGTAAGATTATATAATCAAAGGCTTGTTTAAAAGTCTTTTCATGTTCTGATGCTGTTCCTACAAGTGGAAGTTACTCCATTTACCATAGGGAACGTTATGCATTTTCCTCTTCCGTGTTTGCATGGTTCTAAGGTCATGCTCATGTCTGTAGGCTCATACTTCAAGAGCCTTTACCTTCTGCACTGTTCTCAGCTCCGAGAGTTTAATTCTGGATTTTCACAGGAGCATTGCCTGGGGCTTCATGTTAGAATCTTGAGATGGATCAGCCTTCAAGTGTCTGTATGCTCTTTCTTGATAGCTTGTGGAAAATATCAATATAGTCAAGGCTTATCTCCTCCTGGTAGTTTCTTTTTAAACCTGATATTTTAGTATATAGTAATTATTTCTTTATGAAAATAAAATAAAAAATAAACCCACTATGGGAAGAATTAGAAGAATAGGATGGTGCAAGAATGCAGATATTTTCAAGAAAATTAAAAAAACTGTCCATACAGTTATTTGATGTTTGAAAGGTTGAGAAAAACCTTTCTGACAATTAATTTTATTTATACAAAATCTCAAACATTAATTTTTAGTAGAAAATAATCCAAGTGCAACTACAACTAATTAAAATACTGATTTGTTTTCTAGTATTTTTGGTGTTAATATATTTATTCATACCTACAAGTATGTAAACTTTCTATATTGACCAAGAATATTTGGAGAGTAAAATTTGAAGTCATATTATAGTATCTACTGCTTTGCCTGCTTTTTATTATTTGCAAAATGATCTTTTCCATGTAAAGATCATCAAGAGTGGCCAACTTGATGCATTTTGTGATTTAAGGATTTCAAAACTTTGTCCTTTTGTTAGTTTAGTTTTACTCTCTTCTCTTTGTTTCTCCAACTCTGCTATGGAATAATAAAATAGTAATCTTCTTTTGGATATGCTTAACACATCCACACCCTCACCTAAAACCTTTTATTGCTCACATCCCTGAATCGATATTTCTTTCCTATATCTTTCCTTTTCGTGTTATGAAAAATGCACTGAGGGAGAAGAAATGACAGATTAGGTCATGAGAGGCAGAGAAGCAATTTAATTACACCACAACATAATTCAAGTATAAATATTAAAGCAATAATTGCAACCACATAACAATTCTTTTATCATAAGTATTATAGTATCTAAACAACTATAAGGGAACAAACAAGTCCCACTTATGCCTCTTCTATCTCCTTTTTCTCATCATAAATCCATTTCAACACGGGGAGCTTGATGTGGAATGCTGATACTTTTGCTTCAATATAAGTGTTTTCTGTTATTTTGCACTGACTCTTGGCTGAAGCCAGAACCCCAGTAAGAGTGCCAACCAACTAAAGGGCAAGCATGAAGTCCCATCCAGAGAGTCATAAATTGTTGTGGTTCAAAGATGTCGGAGATTTATTCTAATCTTGAATATCAGGAAAGTGTGCTCAGAAGACACAGCGTTTAAATGTTGCCTTGAAAGCTGACAAGGACTTTCATAAATGAGAAATGTGAAAAAGCATTCAAGGCTGAAAAAAGAATTGGACATCCACGTGGATAAACAGAAGCACAGAGCATGCCGATGGAGCTAAGATTGATTCTAGGAGACTGGAGAAAGTATAAGGAGGTATGCAGTGACACTTAGAATGTTGTCAGCAGGATGTGATCGTTAAGAGCTAGAGGTTTGGAGCATATAAGAGAAGAAATGGGGCTTGTTAGAAATATTCAATGACTGTTAACAAGAGTTACTTCAAAATACTCAGAAAATGGAAATAACAAACTACAAGTTTATTTTAATGGTACTTAAAATTACATTTCTTCTGTAATAATAAAAATTGCAGAATACTTAAATAAAATAGCAGAGAGAAAGAGAGACAGAGAGAGAAAAGGGGAAGGAAATTGGGATAAAAGAGTCAGTGAAGGGAAAAACAAGTGCATTTTACTCTCAAAGATTAAAAAAATGTAAAACATTAAACATGAAATGACCATATGGGCAATGTTAGCAGAATAAGAACCCACATACCTAAAAATATGTTCAATATTTCAGTATTTTTGGACTATAAATTTAAAGCATATTATCTCTTAACTGGACACTTAAAATCAGAGTGGCCAGACAGAACCAAGGCATACTAGATTTTTCCTTAGGTCACCTTAGATTAAAAAAAAAAAGTTAATAATTTGCATAACTAAGCACATATAGTATGTTCAAGTAACTAACCACATTTGAAACTGTGCCAAACTTTAATAGACTATGATGATCTTTTTTAAATTGTGTTTTTACAAATTTAAATATAATGATCATCATAAGAATTCCTACACAGTTTAAAATTAGGTATAATTTAGAGATATTGTAAAATGGAACGAATTTCAAATAGCTAAAGTAACACTTGGAATGGCAGCCAAGTGAAGAGAAGTCAAAATATAGAATTTCTAACAATACTTTTATATGATCCCCAGAGATATTTGAGGGAAAAGATGCTTCATGCTTCAAAGTGATCTCCTAAATATATCCACTCAACCAGAAATTGCTGAAACGAAAAAAGCAGCCTGAGTGTTCAGAACTCTTGGTTGTGGATTCAATCATATCGCAGATTGCCCTCATTCCTTGAAACAGGATATGAAATAGACCTTGAATTGTCATATTGAACTTCTCTCTGTCCCCCTTCAACACTCTCAGGTCTTTTTGTAAAACCTTTCGTCCCAATGTCATTGAACTCTTTCAATTCAAGAAGAAAAAAAAAGGTATTTTAAGGAAATAACAAACACTTCTACAATGAAGATTTTAAAAGATCGAACCAAATTCTTAAACAAAAATCTGTTTGAATAATCTGATAAAAGAAAAAGACTAGAACATGGTTTTCTTTCCACCTTTTTGGAAATGACACAGTATGTGATAGGGTGTTACTTTCATATTCTCTGACATTAAATTAGAAATATTCAACAGTTTGCAGCACAGTAGCCTATTCTGACAATATGTACTTACAGCCTCAATACCATAATCATTCTATTCACTTGGAGTTTAAATGCACGTATCAAATTAAACAATGTATCTTTGTAATAAATTAAACAATGTATCCTTGTAACAATAGCTATAATGTTATCCATTGCAACTTCTGTCTGGTGCAATGAGTTCTAATTTATAAGTTATGTTAATATAATTTCTCAGTTTACAATGAGGATAGCTCATTACAAGCCATCCACATCTAGTTGAAAACTGGAAAAATAAAGTTTTATTCCGATATGAACACAACAAATTTAAATACAATGGAAAGCATATTGCTATCTAACACCTTAAAAGAAATTGGTAGGTTTTAATGTCCTCTAGAGAAACTGAAGATATGCTGTGTAAATCAGGCCAACATATCAGGTCATGTGTATTATGGAATGCCAAGACAATAAATAAAATAAATAGATGAAAGTAAAGTAAAAGAAATAGGAAACATAGCTGAAAAGGGACCTAGAAAAGAAAAGAATGGGGAACAGGGAGATGTGAGCCTGATAAATTGATTAAGATGTACCAATTTTAAATTTGAAGGAATTTTACACTTGTCAGGAAGAGAAAACTATCTAAGTATATGTAGTTATCAAGGAAATTCATGAATAAGCAATCTATGCTTAAACAACAGCCACCTATAATGTCTAATAAAAATATCTACCCAGTTACTTTATGCTATTTTCTATTTTCTATAACATGATCTACAGTAGTAGTACTTAATCATCTCCTCATTATAGATATTTCTGTAAGTGATTTCTATGCAGCTTCTTGTTTTATATTTACATGTGTTTTTGGTATAGATACTTGAGGTATTTTTCCCATACAAAACAAGGAAAATGAGGTTTAATAGGGTAACTAAGTGTATAGGGCACACAGCCACCAGGTAAGCATTATTCTAACTCAGAGTGATTGGACTTCCAACCCTCACATTTCTTCAGCTTTATGCCTTAGCCAGGTAGATATTTGATCAAGAAGATAGATAAAAAGCTTTAAACACTTATTGTCAAAATCAGAAAATAGAAAGCTGGGGATCTTGCTTAGCAGTTAAAAACTCTGGCTTTTCTTTCAGAGGACAAAGTTCCGCTCCCACCACACACAATGCCACTCACAACCACTTGTAACTCCATTTCCAGATAATCTGATGCTCTCCTCTGACATGCTTGCATGTGGTCCACGATCTCAACATATATGCAAACAAAATACTCATACACACCAAATAAAATAAATATATCCAATTTCAAGATTGTAGAATATATGGTTATTTCTTCTGATCAAATAGCTGACATTTGTTTGCCAAATGCAATTCTCTTAAAAGTAACTGGTAATTATGCTAAGTGTTCCCAGACTTTGAATTTTTCATATAGGGTGACTTGTTCATATATAACATTGTCATAGGCTTCTTGAGATTCTGGAGGAATACTTTAAAGGTTTTCTGTACGGAAGTAAACTATGTTTAAAAATGTATAATTTTGAAGAGAATAAAAATCTGGGAAATACCCCCACAAATGGTGTATTTTCTAAAATGTAGAGAAAAAAATCAATGATAAACAAAAATATTAAGTTCTTAAAAATATATAAATTTTGAAAATATTAAGAAAATATTAATATTTTATTAAAATGAAAAGGAAGACAGCAGAATGGGGAAAGAATTAAGAATAGACATTTGAGGTCTATTTGAGGTCAGGATATCTGTTTGGTGAACTGTATTTTGAGAAAAGTCTCAGAGGATAACAAAAATTAAAAACGCAGCTTGAGAAAATAGAGGATATGGGAGCATTCATGGGGGAATAGCTGAACGTGTCTAAAGGGAGGAAAGGGAAAGTGATATATTTCAATTTTAACTGAAAACATTTAAAAATGAAATAATGCAGTGTCTAATTTGTAATTTTTGAGACAATGGAAATGTCTACCTGGAATTCCTGTGGTTACATTTAGAGGGAGAAAATAAAGACAGTTTGCTCTAAGCAGTTCACTATCCTTTGAGAAGACATTTGATAATTATATTTAAAGTCATGGCATTTTATAAAGAACACAGAATGTGAGGTGATTTAGGAAAATGGTCTAATATAAAGGAGTCCTGTTTATGAGCTGTGACCTGTAATTGTTTTAGGATGATGAGGGAGAAGTTTAATCTAATAATACAGTATAAATAGATTTTCAGGACTAATTGCTGTGCCTAGACTTTTGGGAAAGAGAATAAAGTTATGTGATTCATGTTTTTAAACATCAACTCTTTTACATTTGTCAAATATGTTTTTCAATAAAAATATTTATGTTTTACTTAGCACATAGTCTCAACTTCATAATGTTGGGAATCAGAGAATAGACAACATTGTTTATATAATTTGGGGACAAGAAAAAGGACAGAAAATACTTAATGCTTTCCATATCATTAGATGTTGGATAGAAAAACAAGGAAGATTTAATACATGCCTGCAACTTCCTATGTAGGCTTTCTGCATGATTTATCTGTTTATTGCCATAACTCACATCAGGAGTTCGTCCGTGTGTTATCATTGAGCAATACACGGTCCCTGATGTGAGGTGGTTTATAGAATGGCCATAGATAGTTTTCTTGTAGTGCCAGGTAGGTGCCCACACAGTGTTCTGTACACAACTGTTAATTTCTATGATCTCTAGCTTCTTGCCTCTTGGACTATGATAGACATTTAGATAACCAGATTCATACATGCTAAACTCTGTTCCACTAATATTCTAATTAGGTAGAATTATGTTGCACAGATATATGTATTCACTACCAGAATAAAGGACAAATAGCTTGCTTAGTAGAAAAAAAAATCTCCCTGTGTTAGTGTTGAAAATCAAACTCAGGGAATTGTTCATGTTAGACATCACTCTATCCCTGTATTGCAGACTCAGTCTCCAAAGTGGGGTGGTTTTGAAGACCAACTAATAATCAAGGCCACAAGCACAAGTTGGCAAACACATTTTGGTTAAAACGTGTATGATACTTAAAAGGATATTTAGAGCCCAGTACTTTTTTCCAATTATGACTTTTCTATTTTGTTTACTGGTATTCCCTACTTTCCCTACTTTTTGTCAGTTTCTAAGCACTTTACACAAATTCCACACTGAAAATTTGAAGGAATATAAATTAGTCTCAAATTTGAACTGAACACTAGAAACAATGCAGATTATTTGATATTTACCCTGGAATGATGATATTTCAGGCTTAGCATAGGAAGCAAATAGACATATTTTATCTAAATAAAGTATTTATGCTGGGCGGTGGTGGCGCACGCCTTTAATCCCAGCACTTGGGAGGCAGAGCCAGGCGGATCTCTGTGAGTTCAAGGCCAGCCTGGGCTACCAAGTGAGCTCCAGGAAAGGCGCAAAGCTATGCAGAGAAACCCTGTCTCGGAAAAAAAAAAAAAAAAAAAAATAGTATTTATTTTACATGATCTTATTTTATTGTTTTAGCATTTTGATCTTTACCCATTCTTAGAACAGCAACATTTAGAATATTCTCTGATGTCTGTCTGTCTTTTTTGTTTTGCTATATGTTTTTTTTTATTTGCAAGGTTTTTTTATAATAAGTTTTAATTAAAATATAATTAAAAAGTAAAACATTTTCAGACTTCTCATTTTGACAAAGTAACTCATGGGAATAATGAGAAAGATTGTCGGTACTAATGTAGTAGTAATAAAATACCCTGACATTAATCACACTCACGATTAACACTAGCCAACAACAGGATACTCATACAGTATAAAATCGTATGGGAGCATTGCATGGAAAAAAAAAAAGATGAGGATCAGATTGTTATGGATGCCAAAATGTGTCATTGAAACTTCAGTAGTGATTTGTTTCTAGAGCATATGAAACTATGTCACAGACATCCTTGGACACCAAGGAGCGAGATACAGTTCATTTCACCTTAGAGATGAGCAAACAGTAGCTTTTGGAACTCAGGCTTCTTGCCCAAGGTTCTTCTAGGGCATCTCCATACAGGCAGTTTGACTGTAGAAGCTTTTCTCATAATTGTTATTGTTATTCTGATATATAGCCAATGAATTTGAAAAAAAAAAAAAAGAAAAACCAAAGCACTGCTGACCACAGACAGATGTATATCACAGCAGATGTGGGGATAAGCTGTGATTGTGTGCAGAAGATATAAAGACAGTGAATATAAATTGTTTCACTGAAGTGCCCACCTAAGATCAATATGTTTTTTTTTTTATAAATTCTGACACCTCAGTAATACAAAGCTCTTAAGTTATCTGCAGGTCAGCAAAACTCCAGCACCCATAGAATTTCTGGCAAAGATATATCAATGGTAATATATTACCTGCTTGTATCTTATGATTGAATTATTGAAGCTTATACCAAATACATTACAAATTTACCAATTTAAGTATTCTCATATATTCAAAAAATGGAAACATCAGCATTCAAAGCTAGTTTTTGTGAGTTTTTGTCTGCACTGACATGCTAAAATGTGTCTATAGTTTTTGCCATTGATTTTCTCTCTCTCTCTCTCTCTCTCTCTCTCTCTCTCTCTCTCTCCCTCCTCCCTCCCTCCCTCCCTCCTCCCTCCTCCCTCTCTCTCTCTCTCTCTCTCTCTCTCTCTCTCTCAGACCTCTAGTCTGTGAATCATCCTTGGAATAAGAATAACCTGTGACCTTTGCAAGATATTAAACTGGGAAAAATGTATGAGTTGGATTTACATACATTTGTCCCAAACCCAACCATTCCCTGGTGACACATGATTTTGTCATCCATCTGCCACACCCCAGAGTTCTCTTCCGTGTCCATATACAGCCATGCTTTTTACTCACAATAGAAACTGAGGCCATTTTGTAGAAAGTCCTTGATGTTCTTCACCTAATTGTATAGTTTGCAGCAATAGGTTCCATATTCCTTCTCTTTCTCCTGCCTCTGGGAAAGTGCTGACATGCCCATCCATGGGATCTGTGTCCATGACCAATTTTCATGATTCCCTTTCCCCAGATTTTCAATTTTGATCATCTCTTATTCATAAGGTACCCATTCTTAGCAATAACAGGTGGAATCAAACCATGCTCAAATATTGTCATTTTAGAAAACAACACAGTGTCAGAACAAATGTACTTTCACTTCTATTGTTCCCCCTGAGTGAAATCTTTGTTCCGTATTTTTGTCTGTTTAATTCATACTCGTACTATTAGATTTTTACACAGCTCTATCTTTTTTTGAAACATTTTTGGTGTGAATGGACATACTCTCATCTCTACAAACCCTTTTTACTAAAATTTACTGTTTTCTTCTGTTTCTATCACCTTGAATTAAAATACAAACAAGCCAAGAGTTACACCTGTGAGACCATAGGCAGATTTCATGCAAAAACTTGATAAATCCTGAGCATGAGCTAGCATACTCGTACTCAATGTATATTTTCAGGAATGAATGAAATTATGTGATTCATATTAAGAAAGGATAGAATATGACATTTTTTCTTTCTTTGTCCTAGTAGCACTTGGAATAAGGGAAACCATTCTTAGAGTGGCTTCATTATGTTTCACCTCAAAGCTAGATAAAATTACAGTGCTGTTCAGATTATTAACCAATACAGAAACGATGGAATTTTCACTACTTCCTAAAAATCTCCTTTTTCTATTTTCTATTCACACCCTATATCTGTGTTAATTTTATTTAACTTCATGAGATATCATCATTATTTGATCACATAATGAGAATACTAAATCTTGTAGTTGATTCTTTCATTCTTTTTTTTTTTTTTAAGATTTACTTATTTATTATGTATACAGTGTTCTGTCTGCACATATCCCTGCAGGCCAGAAGAGGGCACCAGATCTCATTACGGATGGTTGTGAGCCACCATGTGGTTGCTGGGAATTTAACTCAGGACTTTTGGAAGAACAAGCAAGCAGTACTCTTAACCTCTGAGCCATATTTCCACCCCTGATTCTTTCATTTCTATAGAAAGCATTGCCTCAGTCTCAATATCTTGACTTGTTTAAATTCCCCTTCACATGGTTAGAAAAATTCATCTGGAGGAAACAACTTATCATGATTATTTCTTCAAGTACATACAAAGCATGAATTTGTCTATTATCAACTGCCTATGAAATTGAATCATGCAACCTGTTCATCAAGTATATTCAGCATTGACAAAAGGACTGTGGACATGCCTGATGATTAATGTTATAGTAAGAAAAAACAATGTTCATAATTGTAGTAGCCCTACGTATTTTCTTTTGTTAAAAAAGGTAATTACCACTGTGGCTTGGCATTAATACATTTTCAGATGATAGATAGATAGATAAATAGATAGATAGATAGATAGATAGATAGATAGATAGATAGATAGATAGATAGATATGTAAAGAGAGAGGATAGATAGATAGATAGATAGATAGATAGATAGATAGATATAGAGATATAGAGATAGAGATAGAGATATATTCCAGTTGATTCCTATATTAGTATGTCAACTTACTCATCTTTTCTAAGAAAACAAAACATTTGTTTTCTTTTAGGTCTCACTCATTTGATTAAATGAATAATTCCAATACTTTCTTTGTCTTGGGAATGAGTTAAATCTTAAAAACAGAAGTAAGGACACAGATGTTAGTGAGCATGCAATAATAAGAGAAACAGTCATTGTTTTAACTTGCTCATCTTAATTTTTCATGATGCCTAGTCACAAACACAATTTTAGAACAGGCCTTACCAAGTAATAGATTAAAATTAACAAATTTAGCCAAATCTTCCCATCATCCTCTTTGTTTTTCTATAACTGACACCTAGTCCTGGGGATCACATTCATCAGATGCCCTGATAATGAGTCTAAATTTAAAAACAAGATGATCAAGAAAGTAGAAAATAGCAAATAATAGAAACTATATCATTGTTCATTTAAATATTGATCATTACATTATTCCTATTTGTGTACATGCATTTAAAAAATGTTACAAAATTCAGGAAAAATCAAATTTTAATAATAAATATTTCTTATAATTTTTATTCTTTGAGGGGATCAGAATTAGATTAATACATTTAGATAAAACAACCCTACCATCTAGTGGTCAAAACTTTGAAGAATAGAGTTGGCTTAACACATGAAGAAGATTAAATCACAGTTAATGTCTGACAAGAACCCAATATCTAATTACAAACATCTGCAGCATATAGAGCTTATTAGAATTGTATTTATCAATACCTTGGTATGAATTAAAGATTGTTGTATTTCTATTTAAGGGAATAAATAGACCTATACTTATTCCCTAGCCTTCCAAATACTGGGTATATAGATCCATGCCAACACAGTCTGTTCAAAATCTCTTAAAAATCAAAGGCATTTAGTATATGCAATACAATGTTGAAGAATGACTCTCTTCAAGAGGACATAGTATTGGACTCTGAAAATATGATTTTATCCCTTTGTGATAATTTCAGCATGGAAGAAAGGAGGCAATTAAATAGGTCCTGTTACTTTGGGGTACCTAAGATGAAGAAAAATTATCGGTTCCTAAATGTGGCGCAGAAAAAAATGTCAAGTGTACCAATATCTCTTTTTTTGTTTCCTTGCCTGGGAGTAAGGTAACAAATTTCCTCCTATTCTGTTGCTGATAGATCTCAATGTCCTGTCATGCATGCTAGAAAATAATTGGCCAAGTAGGCAAACCTGAATAATACAACTGGGAAGAAGAAATGTTATTAGATGATTTTTATCCATGAGGTTATACTTGTGGTGAAGACAACTCAACAGGTACCACCTTAAACAGTGGTGGTTCAGAGGATCTGAGATAATTAGCATCATGCTCTGCCATAAGCACCATGTCAAACTTTACAATCCATTTCCAGAACAGAAAGAGCTGTAAGAGCTTAAATTACTTATGCCTAGCACAGCAGAAACCATTATGCAATTGTATAATGTATATTTTTAGATTTGAAGCGTGTGATTGTCAGCAATAACAAAAAATATATCCAAACTATTTCAATAACTTAGTATTCAGAAGGTAGTGAATCACTCCATTCACATTATTCACTTAACCGAATCCCTTAAATAGTAGATGATGTAACTTGAAATTGCTTAAAAGTATCCAAAATATTAAATTATTTGCTTAAAACAAATCTGAGTACCCAAGGTCTTCATAGGGTTGTATCAATTAAAACTCCATGCTACATTAATAAATTATTTGAAATGTAAATTAGACATAGAAATCGGAATAGTCTATCAATTAATGTAGCTGTGTTTCCTGAAAGACTGTATAGATGACACATTTATGTCATTTATATGCATGATTTAAATATTGTCAACTTGATACCAACAAACAGAAAATAGAGATGTTATATTCCAAAATACATAAATTGGTTAAGATTTTTATCTTTAAAATAATGGTTTTTATTTTAATGGCTATCATAACTGGAAAGTTAATAGACTAGTCATTACCCCACTTGAACGGCCAAGAAATGTAATACAGTAATAATGACTGTTTCAAGTATACTTGAGGTGCTTAGTGTTCAAATGTAAGAAGAGAGGTGTCCAGGTAGAACCATAACATTTATAAAAGAAGAAAACATAAAAATTCTAAGTGTTATAATTACACTGGTGAAAGGCAAGTTCAGACTAGTTTAAGTGGTTAAGTAATATTTTCAGCTGAATAAATAACACATGCCAACATTTAGTACATATTATAATAGTTTATAGAGCAGAGGCATGATGAAAGTTTGCAGAATGATTCCTGAATTTTTTTTTTTCACTTTTTACTGATCTGCATTAAGGCTGCTTTTGAACTGTTCTGTGTGGTTGAATGTTATAACTCATGTCACTGAGATTACACAAGGAAGCAAGACCTACACAACAAGCATGACATAATCACAAGATAGCTGGACAATTACTGCTCATGAAAAGCCCTCAGCAGCATATAAGTAGTGCAAGAGAAAATCCCTTTACAGCTTCACCACTTGAAGGCGTGAATGCTAAGTGAGAAACACCTAACTCTAGAAGAAGAAAAAAAAAAAAAAAAAAAACACCTATAATAACACAAGCTGAATAGCTTTCACAATAAATATTGTTTTTTGGAAGAAATCCCAGGCACTATTACAAATGCATCTGTTTGGCATACAGAAAGGGACTGTTTGGCATACAGAAAGAGTAAATAAACAAATGCAAATGATTGCTTATGACTCCTAGAAGGTGGGGTGCAATTGAAATCAATCTCTGCTTGTTTCGAAGTACAAAAAGATGGGAAAATTATAAATATTTAGGGCCAATGAGATGGATTATCACTTATTGTCAAGCCAGACAACCTGAATTGGATTCCCAGGTCCCATATATTGGGAGGAGACAAATAATTTTTACAAATTGTCCTCAGATCTTCATATGTGTCTCTGTATATTAATTAGGTGTATAATTTATTAAAAAACAACAAAATATTAAACATTAAAAAACTTTTAGAGATAGTCAAATGTTTTTTATTGCAACAAAGCTTTTAAATTCCTTTAAGTTGCAAGAAAGGAAGATCCTTATATAAGCTCCATAGTTATGTAAGAAGGGAAATACATATAAAGTGGAAATATAAATAAGATGTAAATCAATATGGCAGTTTCCATAATCATGCTTGGCTTCAATGTTTGTTAGTGTGATTACATATTTATCTCTAACACTAAGAAACTTATGTCCCAAGTCACTGATGACTCATGTGACATTGAACAAAGATAGTTTCCTGAGTGTTATGAACAGTAAAAAAAAAAAGAAGTTACCACCTAAAACTATAGTCTTTCTTGTTTGGGAAGATAGTTCACCAGTTAAATTGCCTGTCAGAGGCATAACCAACCAGAACTCACATGCATGTTCAGTTGGTGTGGTGGCCTCCTATAAATCCAGCCTTGGAAGGTAGAAACTTTATCAACAGAGTATGCTGACTAACAGAAACTGCATCAATGTGCTATATTTTATTTTAGAAACCCTGTCTAAAAATGAATGAAGTAGGAGAGCAGAATGTAAACTTGATGGGAACATGAATTCATGAAAACATGCAGACATGCCATACAGACAAATACAGAAAGAAGAAAGAACGTATATAGTTTTTCATTCTCTCTTCTGTGGACATCACATATTTGGGGGGAAAATGCTAACATTTGTTCAGTAGTCCTTTAGGGTGATGAGACAAGAACTTGTTTAAATAATGTTATCAGTAATGTCTACCTCACTTGCTTACCATTTCTTAGAACCTGGATTTAATCCACCAAACTATAAAAGAAGTAACAATAGGACGGGCGGTGGTGGCGCACGCCTTTAATCCCAGCACTCGGGAGGCAGAGCCAGGCGGATCTCTTGAGTTCTAGGCCAGCCCGGGCTACCAACTGAGTTCCAGGAAAGGCACAAAGCTACACAGAGAAACCCTGTCTCGAAAAACCAAAAAAAAAAAAAAAAAAAAGAAGTAAGAATAATAAATTTTAGCGATAGTAATGATCAAATACTTTAAAATATCATTTGCAACATTTCAAGTAATAGATACCACAGTTAAAAATAAGACATGAAAAATCTTTTGTAATACAAGAGCAATAATTTGGTGATATTTTGACACAATTTAATGACATAAATTTCTTCTGAAAACTATGGCTAGAAAAGATGCAAGTGAGGAATCATAACAAAAGAAAAAATAAAAGAAACAATATATTGAAGCTAGGGGGATAGCTCAGAATGCAACTTGTAAAAGTCCTAATGCCCTCAGATCAACACCCAGAATCAATATAGAAGAGATGGGGGTGATGGTGTACTGTAAGATGAATTTTAAAAAGTCTTATTAATAGAAAACTCAGTGCCAAATATTGGGGTGAGTGCTGAAAAAAATCAGAGAGACAGAACAAGCCACAACTAAGCTCACTTTGCCAACTTCTTTGCTGATCCTGTTTCCTCAAACTGGAGGCCTCCAAGTCTTCATCCAAATAGATCTCAGCTGAATTGCTGCTAGAAGACTAAAAGCTTAAACGCCTCTAGTTCCTGGTCCTCAGGCCTTGTATACCTTTCTGTTTCCTACCATCACTTCCTGGCGTTAACGGCATGTATCTTTCCCAAGCAAGACATGAGATCTCAAATGCTGAGGTTAAAGCATGTGAGTCACCATGCCTGGCTATTTTTACTATGGCCTTGAATGCACAGAGATCAGGATGGATCTCTGCCTCATGAATGCTAGGATTAAAGGTTTGTGCTACCACTGCCTAACCTTTATATTTAATATAATGGTTGTTCTCTTCTCTGACCCTCAGATAAGTTTATTTGGGTGTATACTATATCAACCTCAGTGTACTGTGCTCCTGGTGGTGTCTTACATCAATATGAGAGACAGAGGCAGGTGAGCATTTTTCAAGCTCTTAGACATGCTATCCAGGAATATATAGCATGGCAAAAACACCAAGAGAAAAGGGAAGAACCAGGATGGTGTCACGTGTCCATCCACACTCACACAAACCACACACACTAAACATAAATAAATTAAAAAAAAACATAAATTTGTGATAGAAACAGTAGTCTTTTAGGAGGAAAAAAGTTTCAGGAACATGTAACAATTATTTAAAAATCTAATAATTTTATTATTTTCATTTTGAATTTACTCATTGGTATTTCATTCTTATACACAAAGCATTCTAATTTTTTCACCTCCTACTTTCCCTTAACTCCCTATTACCCCAGCAGGCCTTCCCTTCTCTTTTGAAATGTCTTTCTAACATTCATATTTTGTTTTGTCTTGTTTTATGACCCGTTTTGTTTAACCATGGCCATTGAGGCAGTCAAGGGAATGCAACTCTGATTTGGAGAATTGTGGGCTCAATCATGGGAATAGAACTGAAAACAATGATTCCCTCTTACTTAGGATACAGAAGAATCCAAAAGCTCAGCTGAGAGGAGGACCCCATTAGTTCTTATCCTTCCCTGACTGGCTGTTGACATGATTACTCTTACATACTGAGGAAAGCTCAGCTAGTGTGAGTTCAAGACTGCAACAACTACGCCATTTGCATATATGGCATTCCACACCCCCTTTCCATATCTTATTCTCTTCTTTTTGATCCATTTTTCATAACGTATCCCAGCAGTGTTTCTCAACCTGTTGGTCAAGACTCCCTTGGGTTGCATAACAGTAGGAAAATTACAGTTATGAAGTAGCAACAAGATAATTTTTAAGGTTAGTGGTTACCACAACACAAGGAACCATATTAAAGGGTTGCAACATTAGGCAGGTTGAGAACCACTGACTTAGAGGAAGTAATATACTTTGTTTCACTGAGTACTCAACTAGCACTTATTCTGGGCATCTTCTGCAACTGTTTCTGGATTCACAACCATTCACAGCAAAAAGAGGTTTCACTGATTAAGACTGAGAGTAACATTAGTCTATACAAACAAATATTCAGAAGAACATTTTTTCACTATGTTATTTTAACCAAACAACACAAGTAAGACCCCTGCTAGGGTTTATAAACTTCCACAGCCATATATATTTTACCAGGATTTACAGTATCAGGAATGGGTTCCCTCTTGAGGAATCAGCCTCAAACCCAATTTTAAAGTAGTTTCCCTTGTAAGAGTCAAGCCAGTATTGTGTAAGTGGGCATACCTTGCCTGGCATGCTGGTATTGACACCCACAGGGTTCATAGCTGGGTAACAAACACTATTGACGCCTTTTCTCTCCTGACAGCTTGCACAGCACAGTTGAGCAATATAAAAGGTTGCCTGCAGAGAAGGATTTTCTAGCTCAGTCACACTTGAAATAGTAACCTTCAGCAGAAGCTGCTGTAAGCAAATTTTATAGGAATAAGGACTGTAACAATCTGTGCAACATCCAGAATCGTATTTTTAAATTTATATAGTAAATAGTAAAGAATATCCTGCTAATCTCAATAGTAGTAATCTACTTGGTTCTGTCTTTTACCATCATCTATACTCCTCCTTTGCTCCTTTCACCTACTTAAATAACATTAAATGGAAAAATTCCAACAAGGACTACAATGAATATTTGATGAAGTAACTTGATGATTCTATGCATATCAGCAAAAAGCACTAGTTAAATACAATGTTACATAACACTAACAACATAAGGTATCTAGGGAGGAAAGAAAGACATAAGACACTAGGCCTTTGTGACTAATTTGTAGAAACTTAAGGGAAGTCAGTTTTCCTTCCAGCGCACCACTATGTTTCATTTTTTTTGAAGTATGTATTTTCGTTTAAAAAAAATCACTGAATTTGCTTTCCATCCAGCAACACATGGAAATTGCAGCAATGGGGGTTCATCTGTATGGTGTATTTGCACACTTTTACAAACAGGGCAAATACAAGCAGAAACACAATCAGAATTTAATCTGATCAAATATTCAGTTCAGTGCTGAGCTTCTCATATTTAATACAACATGAATCCCTAGCAAAAAAAAAAAAAGTCATTTAATTTGTTTGCTACAGAGACTCAGCTAAACTTGTTTATTTGGGAAGTAATATGCTTTTTGTACCGCTAACACTTGTGAGTCTGATATGCAAATTGTAATAATGTACTGATAATCTAAACTTGACCAGGAAAGAGAAACTAATTCAAATGAGAAGGACAGTCCAGTTTCCCATGGTTTGTCAGCCCAAAAGTGTCTATAACCTTCTCTTTGAATTGATATACAAACACGAACATAATTTATAATAATTCACAGAATTTTCTTTTGATTATGTGTATTTTATTTTTTTACAATATTAACTATTTCTGTTTATTCTTCTGCCTGAAAAGAATTGTGTAAAACTGCAGGAAAATTCTAGGTTGGGCTTCATTTTTTTTTTCCAAGTCTGTATTGATCTTTTAGAGTGTACTTATCATATTTAGCCAAACCCTACACTTCTAATCTACAGAACTAAAGCTAACAAGCTCTAAGAAACAGTATCTGATGTTTAGGAAGGAAGGTATCACAGCAAGGGGGCAAACAATGGCTCATTCAGGGAACCCAGTAAACACCTTCATCTCCACAAAGAAGAACTGATGTGACAGGGAAAGAGAAACATTTCAGGATGCAGTGACCTGGGACAGCAGTTTAATAAAAGAAATAAAATATCAAGACACATACTATCCTGGCTACAGAAACAGGTGGGGTGTCTCCCGAACTGGCATAAATGTGAGTGAAAGCCCTAAGAACTCTTCTTCGTGAAGATACTGACAATTCTAACTAATGGAACATTTCAGAACCATCACTGCCATGTTGAATAACCAGAAATGTAATATACATTTCTGCAGTAGCATCCTACTAAAAAAAGAGAGAGAGAATTTGTATTATCTTCCAATGAAGTCACAGGGTTTGGAAGTCAGCACTTACAAGAGAAGAAACCTGTTTTGCAAATGTAAAAGTGCTGGAATGGAGCTAAAACTTCTGACCATTTCAATCCATGAGATGTAACAGACATTCCACCATATTCATTCAGCAGGTAGCTATGTCCGTCCCACTCATTAAGTTGTATGATATGTGATGGGTTGTGTAACATGGATAAAAATAAAGTGTGTTCTCTTCAATAACTTAGGCATCATGGAGCCTGTTCTCCAACAGTACATTGCTTTGGATATCTCTTTGTATGCTGTAACTGTGTTTGCCCTGATTTGGTTGATAAATAAAATGCCGCTTGGCCAGTTGCCAGGCATGAAGTATAGTATAGGCAGGATAAGCAGAGAGGAGAATTCTGGGAAAAAGTAGGCTGAGTGAGGAGATGCTGCCAGCTGCCACCATGAGAAGAAAGATGCAAAGATACCGGTAAGCCATAAGCCACATAGCAAGGTATAGATTTATAGAAATGGGTTGATTTAAGATGTAAGATCTAGCTAGCAAGAAGCCTGAGCTATTACGCTGCACAGTTTTAATTAATATAAGCCTCTGTGTGTTTATTTGGGTCTGAGCGGATGCAGACCAGGTGGGACTGGAGAAAATTTCAGTTAGTGTACATCCACAGTCCAGTTTAGAAGTATACTTGTTAAAGGACTGTGGTTTTCAGCCAAGTGGTTCATGCCACTTCAACAAGCATTGACCAAGGCCCCTCTTCTTAATTAACAGACAAAAACATTACTCCCATTGATGCTTGACCCTGAGACTAATCTTGAGCAAGGACTTTGGCTCTTGCTCCTACTCCTGTTATAACCCCAGGCACATGGCCTAAGAAGTGTGAGAAAATCTTTACAACTATCCAGACACATTCTATTTTGCTTACTCCTCTGGGCATTTTGGCTTAGGAGACTTTTGCCTGACCCCTGAATTTGTACACTTCTGTTTATGCCTGGAGGTAATTGCAGATAAGAATAAGAGTGAAATGGTTTATTCTGGATGTGTAAAGGAGTTAGCAATAGATTTTTTTTCCAGCTGTATTCATGGATGGCTTCTATGTAAGAATATATATAGAATAATTAAGGTAAGGAAATCCATGACCACTGTCATAATATCATATATACAGTGCCAGTAGTTGTCTGATGCCCAATGCCTAGACAAGCATGTACATAATGACAGCAGAGCTAAACATCATAATTCCTACTGCCATCCACGCAGATCCCAGAGCTAGATTCTGATAAGATTGAATAGTAAGTGAGGAGGCACTATAATCCTTGCTACCATGGTGCATATGGAAAGCAATGTATGATTGAAGAGGTGTGTCAAACACTTTATACTCAAAGACATGCATACTTTCCACAGATCATTAAGCCAAGGACTCAATATCAACTGCAGCTGAAGAAAAACTTGTGACTGAAGATGGTCTTCCAGTTGCAACATGCAAGTGACTACAGAGAGTTCTCTGTGTCTTTTCTTGACTATGCCACACATTCCCAAACTCTTAAAAACAAACACTCTGGCTTGACCACAAAAACAGTTCCATTGCTAAAACCTTCAGTAGTATGTGCAGTGCCCAAAGTTATTAGATAAATCAAAACTAATTACAGGGAAATTATACTTTTCAGGAAAGAGAAAGTCACAAAGTCACAAAAACATTAAGCAGTGAAAGAGACTTAGTAATAAGACCATCCAATAAAAGCAATAGAACTGCTCAGTCAACCAGATGTACACAAGAAAAATTAAAAACACAAAACCCACTATGTTACTTCCTAATACTGTAACTCCTTAGTGGAAGATTATAAGGAATTTAAAATGGATAAAATATCTGCTAAATAATTCAACAGTGATTTTAACATATTCAGTGAATTACATGGGAATGCACATAAATCCCTATGTAGAATTAGGGAGATTATGTAGGATGTAAATTAGAAATTCATCAGAGGATATATTTTAAAAGGAACCTAAACTAAACAAGGTTCTTGTAAATGAAGAACTCAAATAAAGACTTCAGGAAGTAAAATACAAATGTTGGCTGAAAGCTTCAATAGTAAACTAAACCAAGAAGTGAGAGAAACAGACTTCCTAAAGGAAGATCCCACCAATTGGTTATCCAATACCAAAGGGCCAATCTTACTTAGGTATGTAAAATGAATAAAAAATTTTTCTTAGTAAAAAAACATTAAAAAAGGCCATGAAAAAAATGTACATTTGAGTAACAGTATTCAGACTGAACAGGTTATATGTATATATAATAAGAATATATATATATATTTGTATGCTACACAACTTTTAAAAAAGGCCCTGTATTTGAAATAGAGCAAGGAAAGGTATCTGTGAGGACTGGCAGAGGAAAGGAAAGGAAGAAATGATGTAATTGTAAAATGATGTCAATAAATGAAAGATAAAAGATAAAGATGTTCTGTTTTGCTTTTCTTTTGTTATGGTAAACACCATAACCAACACTTTGGGAGTAAAAGGTTCATTTTGCCTAGGGATTAGAGCCCACCATGAAGGGAAGACAGAGAAGGAGATAAAGACTGGAATCTTAGGATTCTGAAGGAACTAAAGCAGAGACCACAAATAAGAGATGCTCACTGGCTTGTCCCAGGCTCAAGTTCACCTTTCTTTCTTATAAAGTTGAATTTCTCAGTTGAGCTTATTATTTCCAAGATCATTCATGTTGACAACAAAGATTAACAATCTCAAAAATTTTAATATATCAAAATGTGAAAGGTAAAAGATTGTAAAGAAATAATTTAAGTAATATATAAGATTATTGTTACAATAATACAATAACTATAAGATGACATTTCTAAGAGGAGAAGTAAAGCAAGAAAACTTATTCCATGAAGTTTAATATACAATTTCTCTAATCTTGGGTACTACATCCATCTAGAAGAAGTTTTAGAATGATAAATAAGAGTTATCAGAAATATCTTGATCCCAATCTACTGTTGTCAAATGATCAGGAGTATAAAGCAAAGAAAGAATTTAAAATCTTCAGTGAAAATAGAAATGCAAGTCATATTTAAAGGTATACCCAATATGCATACAACAGATTTCCTTTGGCATGGGAAAAATTCAATGCTGTATTTCAAGTCCTGAGCAAAAGTAACAAAACAGAAGAGTACTCAATAGGCTGCACTTCAGAGTAAGGGCAGATATGAGTAGGCACTGATGGAATTCATGACTTCTTGTTCAGTCTTATTAAAACAATGAGACAAACATGTATCTATAAATGAAACAAACAAAAAATCACTGCCAGAATATTTTGTAACAGAATAAGTTCTAGGAGAAGAGCAGATACAGTGAGGCATATAGAAAGAATTTGGGATTTTCAATACAATTCATCAAACTATATGATGTCTCAAAAATAAAGAAATAAAACTAAGTTTATCTCAAATAACAGTGAAAATAAACAGAATCACAAGTATAAATCTGAAAATAACTGTGCATAAAACATACCAAGTGTGGTAGTTATATGCACAGTTATTTCAGATTTAGGTTGGCCTTCACAATCTCACAGGGAGTAGCACTGTTAGTAGGTGTGGCTTTGTTGGAGTGGGTGTGGCCTGTTTGGAGGAAGTGTCACTGTGAGGGCAGGCATTGAGCTTTCCTATGTTCAGGACACCACGCAGTGTCTCAGTTGACTTCCTATTGTCTTCAAGATGTAGGACTCTCAGCTTTACCAGCACTACAGCCTGCATGCTCCCCACCATGATGACAATGGACTGAACCTTTGAAACCGTAAATGAGCCACCCTCAATCAAATATTTTCCTTTATAAGATTTTCTGTGGTCATAATGTCTCTTCACAGCAATAAAAACCCTAAGACACTGAGTAATCAGTTAAAATACTGTATTTCTTCTGGTTACAGTGTAATGATCCTATGACAAAAAAGAGAAACTAAGAAATTATATAATTATATGCAGAACATGCAGAATGAATAATACATTTTTTGAACAAACAGTGAGTTCTCAAGGAATGCAAGAGGAAAATTTGAACATAATTAAAGGGAAAAAGAAAAAAGATGAAAATGAAACACACTAGACCAGAAGTTGTGAAAGCCAGCTAAACACTGAAATGAAATGAAGATAGCAATGAAAGCATTGCTAACAGGAAAGTTCATCAAAATGAGGCACTACACATGTAACTGGAATATTGTCTAATAAGCAACCCGATGATGGATCATGAGGAACTAGAAAGGAAATGACACGTGAAAATGAAAATTAGGATAAAAAAGAGATTATTAATGCCAGAGAAAATTCAGACTCTGAAACTTAGTAAAAAGATAAAAAGAACAGAAAGTTGTTGGTTCTTTGAAAAGTTAAATCCACTGTAAATTTATTAGCTTGCCCAATCAAAAACAGTGACAATGGCTTTTGATTATGATGATAGTGATGAAGACGATAACAATAGTGATTGAGAGAACTAAAAAAAAATGATGAAATTATTGATAACCATGAAGATATCACAGCACAAAAATTATGTAGTGATAAAATGAAAACAAAATAGAGAAGAAAGGGAGAGATTTCTGGACTCATACAGTCTGTAAACACTGGATAGGACAAATGCAAACTGTGAGACTGAAGGAGGCTTAAATAATAGCCAACAAGGAAAAGGCAAAGACTGGAAAGCCTCACTACTGAGTTTTACCACACTTTTAAATAACTGACACTGATGTATCTGGAACTACAAGACCATGATCTATTGGAGTAGACATAGGTACAAAATAAATAATAATAATAATAATAATAAATAAAACCTTATTACATTCCTCAAAAACACTGGAAGTGAAGAGAATCATCTCAAACTCATTTTATAAGGTTAATATTAGCCTGTTTCCCAGTCTGACCATAACATATCACCAACAACCAAGATTCAAAGTCCTGGACCAAATCCTCTGATACCCATACACATGAAAATTTCCAGCAACATACTAGGAGATCAAAATCAACATATCTGTAAAAAGATCACCTGCATCTGGCCTTCTGTGAGTCAGTTTTCTCCGTTGTTCAAATTTCCCATCATTGAAGGAAACTCCTAAAACATTGACTATTTTTAGGGAAGTGAAACAACAGGACACTCAGGGTGTTAAACTTATTTTTTTCCTGAAAGGCATATCCTTAAGTTAAGAAAGTAAATGATTTAAAATAGCTTCAAGAAGTCCCTAAAACTAACCATATTCATTAGGGTCCATGTCTCCCCAAATATGTTATATGGACTGCAGAGAAATATTTTTAAATATTTTGAGTTGCCTTGAAGGAGTAGAGACCAGTTGAGCAGCCTAAAAAGGCTCAGCCAATTAAGTTACTAGGAGATGACACTTTCCACCCTGTTTGGCTAACTACAGGTTATGCAGTATACTCCAGCTTCCCAGCCTCTGTGACTTGTCTCTCATGCTTGGGCAGACATTGGTGATGTAGCTGTCTTTGAGTTACTTTCACTCAAAGTTTGGAGTTTGCTCACGTGGGGCAAACTCCAAAGGCCTGGGCGGCTCCCGCCGTCTCCTCCCTAGCTGGCGGGTACCTAAACCTGCCTGCAAAGTTCCATATAACCAGGGAACACCTGCACGGTTCCATTCCCGAAAAAGGGAGCAGCTAGTCCTATCTCAATTCCCTAGCTTAGCCCCAGACCAGCGAAAGAGGCAGGAGAGTGCTAGCTCCGATTTCCGCCATCTCCGCCATTCCGCCATCTCCCTCCGACCCCCAGCCAAGAACGCCAGCCCGGCTAGCTCAGTCGGTAGAGCATGAGACTCTTAATCTCAGGGTCGTGGGTTCGTGCCCCACGTTGGGCGCCAGATATTGGAGAATTATTTTGGCCACTCCACGTAGTTAAAAGGATATTTATTTAATGGCGAAACTCACAAATTAAGTAATGGGTAGGTCGCAGGGTCTGGGGAAGGTGAAATGCAGTCCAACGGTGTTCTCCGGAGCTCTACACAGTCAATCTGCACTGGTCAGCGTCCCAGCGCGAGCGCGGCCCATCCAGCTCTCGGGTCCCCAGGCGCCTCCCTCGCCCCGCCTCGTAGCGTGACAGTTGCCAGAGTCTCAATGGGGGTTGGAACTTCCAGAACCAAGTTGGAATGGCTACCCACTACAGTAATTCTTCACCCACATTAAGTAACCTCAATAAAACTCATTGGTTCACCAACTTCTCTTTGTTAATACCCTTGATCTTTTCTATTATTGGAACCCTGGCTAGGGTGAATAGATGTTTGTCTACATCTTTTTAGGAACAGTAAATATCACACAACAATGCAATAACAGAACTGTTTTGATTTCAAGAATTGAGCTGCACATCAACAAACAGAAGTCAGTACAAATATCATATCTCCTGTGCAGAAAGTGGTAGACAAACATCTTATAATTTTCACACCAGAAATAGAAAAAAAAAAAACACTAGAAAAAAATTTAATAGTCCCTTCAAAATGATCCCCACAAATAAATTCCATAGAAGAATGATTAACCAGTGTAATTAAGAGTTTAAGAGGCAAACTTACAGTCAACGTCACATTGAATATTCAAAGACTAAAAACATTTCCTTTCAGATATAGAATGAATAAAACATTCCTGATATCATTGTTTTGTTTTACTTTTTTTTTTTGTAATATAGTTGCAAAAATTTCAGCCGGAGTAACTATGCAAAAGAAAACAAATAAATAAAAATCATACAAATAGTAAATGTGCCCATAAAATCACCCTTGTTTTCAGAAAGTATTACTCTATAAGGAGAAATAATTTCCCCAAATATAATATTAGAAAAGAAAAACTCATTCAGCAAAACATGCAAAATCTGTTTCTCTCTTCCTCTCTCCTTCTCACTCTCTGTGAGTGTGTGTATGTGTGTGTGTGTGTGTGTGTGTGTGTGTGTGTGTGTGTGTGTTACTGTGGGTGCAAGTACATTTTTATATAGGTGCACATGGAAAGCAAAGATTGACTTCAGGTTTTCTATCATCATTGTCCACCTAATTTTGGCCTCTTTCTGAAGCTGAGGTATTTTGATTTGGATAGGCTGGTTAGACAATGACTTCAATGGATTCTGTTGACTTCTTACCCAAGGGCAGATCATATGGATGATTGTAACAATGCCTGCAGAGAAAGGTGCTGCTCTTCTGAACACAAGTTCTCAGACTTGAACTACAGCCATTTTATGGATTGAGCTATTACCCTATGTCCATCAATAGAATTTCTATACAAAAACAATAAATATATGAAACAAAGAAAGAATATTAAAAGCTACAAGGAGAAAAGACCAAATAATGTATAAAAGGCAGACCTATTAGAATTACACCTGATTTTTCAATGGAGACACTTAAGACCAGAAGGACTGAAACAGATGTACTGCAGACTCTAAAAGACAACAGATGTCCACCAAAACTACTATATCCAGAAAAACTTTCAATCATCATAATGGAGAAAATGAGATATTCCATGATGAAGTCAAATTTAAACAATATCAATCTAGAAATCCAGTCCTACAGAAGATACTAGAAAGAAAACTCCAACACAAGGAAGTTAACCATACACCTAAAACAAAGGAAATGGGAAAAAAAAGCCCAGGAAAATGGTCTTAGCACTGAATTCTACCAGAGTTTAAAACCAGAGTTGACACAATACTCCTCAAATTATTCCAAAAAATAGAAACATAAGGAATATTAGACAAATTCATTATGAGTCCACAGTTACCCTTATACATAAACCACACAAACATTCAACAAAGAAAGAGTATTATAGACAAATTTCCCTTATGAACAGAGATAGAAAAATACTTAACAAAATACTTGCAAACCTAGTCCAAGAACACATCAAAAACAACATCTACTGTGATCAAGAGGCTTTATTACAGAGAGGAAGGGATAATTTAACATGCTAAAATCAGTCAATGTACCTTATTATATAAAAAAGAAAAAAACAAAACAAACAAGCAAACAACAACAAGACATGATCAACTCATTAGATGCTGAAAAATCCGTTGACAAAATCTAACTGGTATTGTGATAAATGTATTGTAGAGATTAGGGATACAAGGGCATACCTAAACGTAATAAAGGCAATTTACACAAAACCTACAGTGAACACCAAATTATATGGAGAGAAACTCAAAGCAATTCCACTAAAATCAGGAACAAGCAAAGGCAAATCACTCTCTGCATACCTATTCAATGCAGTACTTGAAATTTTAGCTAGAGCAATGAGACAACAGGACAAGATAAAGGGACACAAATTGGAAATGAAGAAGTCAAAAGAGCCGTATGTGCAGAGGATATGATAGTGTGCATAAGCATTCTCAAAAATATGAACAGGGAGCTCCTACCGTTGATAAACACCTTCAGTGAAGTAGCTGGATACAAGATAAAGTCTAAAATAATCAGTAGCTTTTATATATCCAAATGAGGGAGGCCAAGGCATGAATTCAAGTCAAAAGTAGGAAGGCAGGAACTGAAGCAGAGGCCATGGAGTAACACGGAATACTGGTTTGCTTTTCATAGATTGCTCCACTTACCTTATTAAACAGCCCAGGTTTGGGATAATTAGGACCCAATTACCAATCAAGAAAATGTCCCAGAGACATGCCTGCAGACCAACATGATAAAAGCAATTCCTCTACTAAGGTACCCTTTTTCCATGTGTCTCTGATTTGTGCATAAAGTTAACAAAAACTAAAGAGCTCAATGTTAGAGTGTTAGTTATAAATAAATGCCACTTGCAGCAAAATGGATGGAATGAATATCATCATGTTACATGAAATAAACTAGATATAGAAAGACAAACGTTGCAGATTTCCTACAGTATGTGGAAAGAAAACAAAAGGCAATTTTAAATTAAAGTATTGGTGTAGGACCATTGACATTTCTGGGAGACACAGAACCACAACAATCCTCCTGTTCCTCTGACTCTTACAAACTTTTCCCCATCTTCTGCTAATAATCCCCAGCTTAGGTGCTATTAGAAGTTTAATCAATCATGTTCCAAGTGCTTGAGAGATAGTCAGGAGAAGGAAAGAAGTATGCATACTGTCTACAATTATCAGAATACCACAATGAATATCACACATATATGCAATTGATATGTGTCAAAACAAATGTAAACCCAAGCCTAATACTTGAGTGATTTAAATAAGGCAATTTCTAAATGAAATAAGACAATCTTCATTATCTCAATCTAACATCTCATACTGATAGAAAAGGGAATCAGAACAGTAGATCTATGGATGGCATTAAATGTAACACGCTGTTTGGTATATTAACACTAATAATAATAGTAGAAGTAATAATAATAACACTGATAATAATAATAATAATAACAATAATAATAGCTTTTATTTTATTTTATATGTATGAATATTTTGCCTGCATAGTATGTCTGAACAGCACATGAACTTGGTGCCCACAAAAGCTAGACAAGAGCATTGGATTCTCTGGAACTGGAGTTACAAGACGTTGTAAGCCACAATGTGGATGCTGATAACAGATCCCAGGTCCTCTGCAAAGAATAACCAGTGCTCTTAACTGCTGAGCCATCTCTCTGCCTCTGGTGTAGTTTTCAAATAATTATTACTAAAGGATTAGAGGTTATCACTTATTGGACCCTGAGAAAAGGTAATTTTCTTATGCTCTTTGCTATGATAATTTGATTATGTTGCTGAGCAGACAAACTAAACCCATGTGAAGTTAAGAGTTCTTTATCTGTTCAGCTTCTAATGCTGAAGAAGTAGAGAAATAAACTCCTCTTGTCTGCAACAATATATCTATTTTATACATGTATATTATATATGGTAGAGTACATAATTTACATTTCATAGATGCAGGACAAGAATTTGTAGAGAAAACAAAAGGTGTACACCAAATATAAGTCAGGTTGAAATGAAAAAAGCAAAATAAAATTTATACATTTTAGATGCACATTTGTTTTTTATATTATCTTATATAACATAATGTTTCAGTAACATTATTTCAGTCTAGTGAGCTGTTCCCTGTTTATTTATACTATCTAATCTATATTATCCATGAATTCTGCAGAAACAAGCAAATCTATCAGTTTATTATGCAAGTTAATGCAATGTTAGACTTAGAAATTGTTAGAAAGGGTCTATAACTAGGAAGAGTTGTGTCATATAATGTCATCCTTTCACAAATCTTAAAACATTGTGAGCAATATATTCTTGCCTTGAAAGGGAATGGTTCTTCTTATATATTTTTAAGCTCTAAAAGGGTAAGTCTATTTGAAGAGACTTGTTTTTATATGTGTATTTTTGTGTTAAGAGGCAGAGTACTCTGATTCTTAACTGAAAATAACGAAGCTTTCGGTTCAGAAATTTGGTTGAATGCTTTCAAACTTCAAGGAATATTCCACAATTTGACAATTTGTTTTACCATTTTTTGGGCAGCTATATGACACTAAAGATCAACATTTATAGTTATGGGGAAAAGTGAAATAATAGCAATGGTATAAAAGTGAAGGAAAGCCATATCTAAACAAACATAAACATATTATTATAAATAAAATAAATATATACAAAATAAGATCTAGATGCCAGTTTCTGGAAGTCTATTAATTCCTTCATCATTCTGTATTGTTAGATTACTGTCCCTGTTGTAAACATATCACAAATGTTGTGTCTTAAAACATTACAAGTTTATTATTTTGAAACTTTTGTATTATGGAGGATCTGTTTTGGGATAAGTGATCTTTGATGGTTCCTAGAAGCCCTCATTCTTCAGCCCACATCTTCAACCTTAACACTGCCCTACTTTGCCTCCTGCTGCTGCAATAGACACCCTGAGTATGAGCACCTTGAGGGGAAGCAGTGTATTTCAGTGTATAGTCCATCACTGAAAGAAGCCAAAGGAGGAACTCAAGCTAGGGACTTGGAAAGAGACCATGGAAGAACACTGATGACATCCTTGTTCTTTCTATGAGCTCGGTTCCTTTTCTTAAGGGCCCCACACCCATTTTCCAGGGATGGCACTATCGACAGTAGGCTGTGCCCTCTCACATCAAACCTTATTCAAAAAAAAAAAAAAAAAAAAAAGGTGTATAGATGTGCTTCAGTCCAATCTGATGGATAAAATTATTAGCTAAGATTCCTTCTTCCTAAATGAAACAGTTTATACTAAACTCACAAAAATTAACCACACCAACTATTCATCAAGTAAATTAACACAGTCACATTCTAAGGGGTTATTTTGCAAGCCAGTATTCTGCCCATATATAAATGATCACAGCTTCCCTTATTAAAGAATTTGACATACTAGAACCGTCCTAAATATTTTTTTCCAAACAAATATGGCCCTCACATTCCTAAAGTATTTAATCTGGAGCCATTACATACATGAAAAGAAATTAAATCCTGTCCTAAACCTATTTTTTTTTCATATTCCAAATATGAAGCTCTTTCTTTATCTTCTGAAGCTTCGTACTTTTTTTTTTTTTTTTTTTTTTTTTTTGAAGCTTTCTTGTACTTTTTATTCTTACTGAAGCTCTCTAATATTTAGCCCTTATTTTATCCATATTATTGTGATAGGAAATTATCTAAGCCATCTCAGGAGAGGTATGAATGCCCACTAAGCATTGCCACCTGAGCTTTTATAAATTTTGAGATTAATAAATGGAGGATTTCACAAGAGTTAATACCCCCATATGGGCAGCAAATATCTCACCTCATTTCTACACGCAGGGCTGAGGTTAAAGGGATTGGTCTGATTATTTATGTAAGAAAAAAAAATAATTCCCTAGTTCTCCAGAATCCCATGTTTATTTTAAGAATGAAAATGGATAAATGCAAATATAACAAACTTCTAAGGCTTGTCCCAAATGACAAACATTTCTGTTTGCCTGTAGCCTAGAATAAATACAGAAATGTCTATATGGTAAAAGACTTTGAACTAGTTTCAGGACTTTATTTAGCAGAATTTGAAGGACTGGTTTACATTTTCAAACAGACCTCTCATGTGCCTTTAAACTGCATATATTGGGATAAAACATTATTCTCAGTCAGGAATGCATTAAAGTTATAAAAATATAGTGATGTATTAATCACTGAATCATTGAAATAAGGACATGAAAATTGCTGCCAGCAAAATGAGGAAGAACCACCAGGGTTAAACATGTACATATGAATAACAACAAATTCACTTAATAGTTGTATGTACATATATGCATCATGTTTGTGATTATAATGAATAAGGAAGGTCATAAGAAAAGGAGTAGGAAGAACGGGGGGATTTTGAGGGAGAAGAAGGGAGAGCAAATATAATATAAATGCATTACTCATGTATGCATTACTTGTGTATGAAATTCTCAATATTTTGTTAAGAAAAGAACATTAAAGAATTGAGAGAGGAATAATGAAACTAGAAAAAAAATAGGATGCTTTAAATTTATAGAAGGAAATATTCAGGTGTGCTGTGGGATAATGCTTTTATACATTGGTTAAATAAAATGCTTATTGGCCAGTAGCCAGGCAGGAAATATAGGCGGGATCAGCAGACAAGGAGAATTCTGGGAAGAGAAAAGCAGAGTTGGGAGATGCCAGCCTGCCATCCGGGGAGCAGTATGTAATGGCACACAAGCAAAGACACAGAACACATGGCGACATATAGATTAACAAAAATGGACTGAATTTAAGTATAAGAGCTAGTCAGTAATAAGCCTGAGCAAATGACCAAGCAGTTATAATTAATACCAAGCCTCTGTGTGATTATTTTATAAAAGGCTGTGGGACTGTGGGTGAGAGTTTTATCCCAACCGCAGGCAAGAAGGACACAGGAAAACTTACAGCGACACAGGGGTATGTGTCAGATAGACATAAAAATAGCTTGATTTCTTGGAATTCATTTTGGAGATAAGGTTAGAGATAGCAAAAAAAATAATTCTCAGCAGCACAGAGAATACAAAACAGTTTAACATGATTGGGGATCTTAATTCTGTTAAAATTGTGGCAAGTGTCTTGGGTAAGTCAGCTCAGCTCTTCAGTGGGTCCTTAGCTTACTCAGCTAAAATGTAGGAAGATCATAGTCACTCTTCTCAAGGACATAAAAACTAGTGTGGCATGGGATACCAATGAAGTGTTCATTTGGGTGCCCTTTGTTTCATGCTTGATTGACTATGATTTTCACTCTAATAGTTATTATTACTGTGAAAGCAATAAAAATAATAACTAAAATAACTATCATAATTACTGTATCCAGTACTCAGTTTATTAAAGTGATAATGAATGAGTTTATATTGCCATGATATTGTATTTTTAGTACCCAATAGAATACCCCTCTATGGCCTTCAGTCAACCAAAAAGATGTATGTTCACAAAATGAGATTTGGTGCCTTTAAGTCAACTACTAAACAAACCATTCAATAACTATTTGCTTGAGAAGTGCACAAAAGTTTCAGCAAAGCAACATTGTAATTTACAGAGACTGGTAAAATAATGAATTCTCATTGCAAGTAAGCTAAATTCTCGTGTTTTTTCTCAGTAAAAATAGTGATCTTTGAAGCTCTACTTCATGACATATCTATAATGTGATCTCTGTATGCCTGAATATGGCATGCTTAATTTACATTCTATTTCTTGATGCTTTTCAGTTACCAGTTCAGAAACTACCACAAATGAGAGAAAATGTTTTCCTTGCTATTTATAGTAAATTGTAAAGCAGCCACAGCATACACACACGCACACACGCACACACGCACACACACACACACACACACACACAAACATGCACACACAGAATAAACAAATGAATGAATAGATAAATAAGTAAATAATAAATCGTGAGACTGTGTGATCCATAGTAAAATAAACAACATGGCCCTGGTACAAAAAACAGACATGTAGCTAGATCATCAGAAAAAAAAATCAAAGACCCAAAAATGAGTATTTAGAATTTCAGCCATTTATTAATAGTTGACAAAGATGCCAAAAACATAATCTGGAGAGGCAAAAATCAGTTTCATAAAATGGACCTGGGAAAACTGAATGTAATTAGAAAAAAGAATATATATATATATATATATATATATATATATTTGTTTTTTTTGTGTGTGTGTATACATATAATTTTATATATATATTAATGATAACACACACACAAACACACATATATATCACTTAGAACAAAAACTAACTTTGAATAGATGAGAACCCTCAATGTGAAACCTGAAACTCTGAAGCTTCCATAAGAAAACAGAGACAGTTTTCTATATGATATAGGTGTGGGAAGAGATGTTCTGAGAAGGACTGTATTTGCCCAAGAATTATGTCCAGGAATTGACAAGTGGCAATTCATGAAACTGAAAAGCTCTTGAACAATTAAAGAAAGAATCAACTGGGTGAAGAGAAAGCCCTTAAAAAGGGAAAGAATATTTTCCAGGATATATATGACAGAGGATTAATATCCATAGTATTTAAAGAACTCTAGGGAAAATAAGAATCAAGAAATTAAATGACCCATTGGAAAAATGGTCTCTGTTTCTGAACATAGGGGTTAAAAAAAAAAAAAAGCTGAGAAATACTTCAAAAACTGTTCATGTTCCCAGAAACTAGAGAAATGCAAATGAAAACCAACACTGAATGTTAATTTTACATCAGTCAGAATGCCAAAGATCACCAAAGCTACAGACAGCAATTGCTACATGGGGTGTGGTTGAAAAGGGAACCCACATTCCAGGTATATGAACTAACGAAATCAGTATAGAAAAGTCTCAAAATGAGGAGAGAAAAGCCTACAGTATCAGCTATACTACTCTTTGGCATATGCCCAAAGGACTTGTCTTAGCTACATTTTCTAAGTTTCTATTGCTGTGAGAAGACACCATGACCACAGCAATTCTTATAAAAAAAATAATAATCTGGCCTGGCTTATAGTTTCAGAGGTTACTCCATTATTGTCACAGCAGCATGCAGGCAGACATTGTACTGGAGAAGGAACTGAGAGCTCTATATCTGGATCATCAAGCAGCAAGATGAGAATGCCACACCAGGCCTGGCTTGAGCATCTGAGACCTCAAAGCCCATGTCCAGGGACACACTTACTCCAACAATGCCACACCTACTACAGAAATGTCACACCTCATAATAGTACCATTTCCTATGAGCCTATGGGGCCCTTTTTCTTACAAACTACCACAGGACTGGACATTGGACATCCTACTCCACAGATAACTTGCTCAGCCGTGTTCATTATTTCTCTAATCACAATAGCTAGGAAATTGAAGCAAACTAAATATTCTTCAACTGATGAATGGATAATGAAATTGTGCTTCATATACATTGTGGAATAATATTCAGCTGTATAATAAAATGAAACCATGAACTTTACAAATAAAGATGGAATTACAAAGGATCGTGTTGAGTGATGAAGCCCAGACCTAGAAGACAAACACTGTATGTTCTCTGTCATTGAGACTCTTAGCTCCAAATCTTCAGATGTGAGTACATATGGGAGAGTAACTGCAGAAACCAGGAAAGTAAAAAGAACCATCAGTGTGGTAAAATTGTGGGGGAACAATAGAAGGGGAATATCAGAGTATGAGTTTTCTGATATTCAAAGTGGGAAAAGGGGATGACACTCTAATTAGGGAGAAGGGAGGGATATAAATACAGAAGAAGGTAGGAGGAGGGTAAGAAAACAGTAAGGATGTTTTAAAAAGTCATAAGCAATCATACTATTGTTTAACTGTAAAAAGTTATAATTCATATAAATATATATATGTATGTATATACATACATATATATACACGTGTACACACACACACACACACACACACACACACACACACACACACATATATATATATATATATATATAGTTTAAATGAAATTTTCTCATGTAGGCTAACAATTCCCCCTTCAAGAGCCAAAAAACATCTAACAAAACTCCAACACACCAGGCATGAGAGATACTCTTTTGAGTTGTTGCCCCATAGAAGTAGAAGGGAAGTCCCTCTTGGTAAAGAGATCAGAAACTTCAGACACTGGGAACCAATGTCCCTGAACTCTAACAGACCTGAGTGCTTCCTACCTTAGGACTAGCTTTCATAGTACCAGAAGTCTAAATAGAATCTTCCTAAGGAGGTAAGAAGCCAACATTCCCATCTGTCTATGACTCCTATAAACTATAACAACAAACAGAATGGCTAGATAACCCTAATGGTACAGTGTTGCTGGAGGGCTTCTCTCCAGGTTCCCCAAGCCCCGCAGTCCCACAATCCACTTATAAAATAATCACTCAGACGCTTATATCACTTATAAACTGTATGGCCGTGGCAGGATTCCTGCTAACTGTTATTTTATCTTAAATTAACCCATTTTTATAAATCTATACCTTGCCACGTGGCTGGTGGCTTACCGGCGTCTTTACAGGTTGCCTCTCCTGGCTGTGGCTGCAGTGTCTCTCCCCTTCTTTCTGTTTCCCCAATTCTCCTCTCTCTTTGTCCCTCCTATACTTCCTGCCTGGTCACTGGCCATCAGTGTTTTATTTATATAGAGTGATATCCACAGCAGTACAGTACTGATAAACACAATTTTTCAGTAAACAAATCATGCCTGATAGTGAGAAACTAGCCAACTACCAGGGGCCAGTGAAGTCATGGATCTTGCAGGAGAACTTACAACTACGATTTTTTTTTTTTAATCAAAGTAATCCCTAACTAGAGTATAAATATTTTTCCTTATACCCACAGATAAGTGTAGTTCTCACCCTTCCTCAAAACATCTCTTTGCAAAAGACAAAGACCATTACATAAACCACAACCAATCAAATTGCTGTGTTGTTGAGCCCAGTCTTAATGGATGCATCTACTCTACTAGTCTGGTACCTAAGGCTCAGGGACATTGCAGTAGAGAGAGCAACAAGACTATAAAAACAAGATGGTCAGGGAGTTGTGAGGCTGTGTCTCTTGGTAACATAGAAGCTGCACCCATATGATTGCCTAAGCATCAGCTGAACAGAGTCAACAATAATAAGCATGCTTACATAGATGTGGAAAGCCCATAAGACCTCAATCGTACACAAACAACTACAGGCAAGTAAAAATGCTAAGAGTGGAAAAAGTAGTCTTCCTCAGTAAAAAAGCACACCAATCTCAAATGGTCATCTCTGAAAATATAGACACAAGTAATATTATATATTCTGAATAGGTTATATTTATGAATAAGTATGTATAAACATGTTTACATATATACACAATGAAAAAAAAAAAAAAGAAGTCATCAATATGAAAGAGAATAAGGAGTGTGGTGACATATCATGTACCCTAACAAACTTGTCTGTGGATCAGAGGACAGAGACAACCACTAGATTAGACATAGAGGTCAGGCAGTAGTGACACACACCCTTAATCCCATCACTTGGGAGGCAGAGATCTGTCTGGATCTATGTGAGTTCAAGGCCACACTGGAAACAGAGCCAAGCAATGGTAGCAAACACCTTTAATCCAGGACTGAGAAGCACAGATGCCTTTAATCCCAGGAAGTGATGTCTGGTCAGAGAAAGGTATATAAGGTGTGAGGAAACAGAATTCACTCTTTAGACTGAGGATTTTATAGAGGTCAGAACTAGTAGCTGTGGCTTGCTCTGCTTCTCTGTTCTTTCAGTTTTTACCCCCAATATCTGGCTCCAGGTTTTTTATTATAAGCCCATCTAAGATTCAAACAATGAAGGAGGGCTAGACAAGAGGTTTTAGAGGGACAAATGATACAATTATACTATCATTATAAAAAGAAAAGAAAAAAAAGATTGATGTTATATATTGCAAAATGACTACAAAAGACAGAAAAGCAACTGTTATCAGAAGGTGTTGGGTAAATAAGGAAATGTGTGTTTTTGCATCTAGGCTGACTCTCCTAACCTTACAATACTTGTCCAACCATGTTCTACATGACTTTCTACCTATCTCTGAAGTCTAATTTCCTATAGCATAAACAAATTGTTTTCCTTTCAATTATGTGTCACACGTTAGACTAGAAATAGTCTAAGGATTTTGTATCCTCCACGTCTATGCTTTTGACTGTTGCTCTACAGATGTATTATCGTATCTACCCATTTTCAGCTTTTATCCTCATGTTCTTTATTGATATGGTTTGTTTCCCCCAAGTGTAGAAGAATGGAATTCTTGATCTCTGTCTTTAATGTAGTTACTACAGGTGATCTATGACTCAATCCAAGCTTAGTGTTCATTGACTGTCTATTGCAGAAGATAAAGTGCAATGTTTTGTATCTTTCTAAAGTATATCATCGGTTTCTTCTGATACTTATTCCTAAATTTTTTCTGAGTCAAACAAGAAGTTATGAGATGTTTATCTGTTTAGCTCGCATGATGTTTCCCAGTCACATAGCTACTATAATTTGAGAATAGACCATGTGAACCAGACAGTTCACAGGTAAACAAAAAGGTGATCCCTGAATGAAGGTAGGAATGATATGCATTTAACAACTAACCCCAGAAAACCACCACGGTACTGGAGAAAGTTTGAGTTGCCTCAAAATCCTCCATTAAAATTCACTGAAATAGACTTTTTTTCTGTTTTATTTTCACAATATACTTTCATTTACCTACTTTTAAATTATTTTTAGAGTAGTTTGAAGAAATTTCAGACATGAGTGATGTGTCACAGAAAGATGTGAGGCATTAGAGAGAAGAAGAAGGCGAAACAAGAAATCCTGGTCACAAAATTGATCTCTCAATAGGTTCTGATAGGAAGAATTTACCAGTAACACATATACCTCTAGATCAGTGGTTCTCAATCTTCCTAATGCTGTGAGCCTTTAATACAGTTCCTTATGTTGTGATGGCCCCCAATCAAAAATTTTTGGTACTTCACAACTGCAATGTTGGTACTGTACTAAATCATAATGTAAATATTTTTGGAGATAGAGGTTTTCCAAAGGGATCACAACCCACAGGTTGAGAACTGCTTTTCTAGATAAAAGAACATTGGAATTTTTGTTGCCAATGAGTTTCTTGCTGGGTTGAGAATATATATCTTCTTAGTTTTAGTGTCATAGTAACTATCAGTGTTAAAAGAGGAGGAAGAACCTGTAGATTCTATTAGGCTACTTATAATTAGAGAATACAGTATGTGAATTAAAATTTTTTACTTATACTCTGCAATAGTTTTTGAAGCCTTTTTTCCCACAAATAATCAAGGGCATTAACTTCTATGAAATGTGACAATTTCTTATTTCATAACAAATGCATAAATTATATATACATATACACATACACATACACATACACATACACACACACACATATATATATATATATGAAATGCACACAAAAGGAAATGGAGAAGAAGAGTTCATCACCTGGTGGACATCACCTGAAACTGAGCTGTCTACAGTACCGTAATTACTCACAGAAAGCAAAGTCAAGCTCTAAACTATGATTAACGGAAAAGATTCTTTCTACAGTGCAACATCTTTCAGCAATGATTTATGGAAGGGTCAGGGAGAATTAAATGTTTTTTTTTTTTTTCTTTCAGAAAAGAGAATGTAAGAAAATGATGGAAGCCAGGATTAACAGTGAAACTTGACTAGGAATCTTTGATATTTGCAGATGGAATAGGATAAAGGAAGACTAAAACTAAGACCTCAGTCAGGAGCATTATGGCACCAATATGTCAGTTTACAGTTATTGGTCCATTTGGTACAATAGTCAAGGAAGTGAAGATGTGTGACTGATTAAGCTCCATTCAATAATTTACAGACATGTTCAGACACTGAACTCTATTCTGGTGTCCAACATCTTTACAAAAAAAAATCACATTTTAAGCCTAAGTTCTCCAGATAATAGAGCAAACAGAAGCCAGGAATACACCTGCCAATATTCTTTTATTTCCCTCATTGCTTGAGAGGACTTCTTCTGGTGTTAATTAAAGGCCAATATTTGGCATTTACATCAGTTACTCAACAAAATGGAAGTAATAAAATTATGCTCTTAATAAATGAATAATGTTTCTTCCTTAGAGATTTTAAATTGTGTTTGTGTGTGTGTGTGTGTATGTGTATGTGTGTTTATGCATGTGTGTGCATATTTGTGGAGGTTAGCTGAGTTTTAGATTTGCATTAATTATAAAATTTCAAAATTTCTTTAAAATTTTATCTTTATTATGTGAATGTTGTGCTTTTCATGTATTTTTGTTTGCCATATGTGGAGGTTGAGTAAAGGTATCAGATCCCCAGAAATAGGAGTAACAGGTTACTATAAACAACTACTGTGTGGGTACTGGGAATTGAACCTGATCCTCTGTAAGAGCATTCATTGTCCTTAACCACCAAGCCAGTCCCTTACATTTCAAGTTTTCAACCACACTTCATTTGAAATTCGGAAAGGAAAGAGTTTCTTTGGCTCAAGCTTCTGGGTCATAGTCCATCACTGAGGGAAGTCAGAGTAAGAACTCAAGGGGGAACTAAAACAGAAACCATGGGGGAACATGCTTGCCCACGGGCTTGCTTTCTCAACTAGCTTTCTCATATAGCCATAGACTTTTGCCTTGCGATGGAGCTGCCTGTAGTTGTCCCTCCAATATCAACCAAGGAACAGGCAATCCTTCACAAACACTTCCATCGGAGACTCCTACTTCAGGTGACTTCAGGTTGTGTCAGGTTAATAACTTCATCTAACTAGGACATATATCAAGCAGAATAATATACCTACAAACACTTTCAAAGTATATATATATAATTTGCATAGTTAATGCTCACAGCAAGAGTATACTTATAACCTCTGTGCCAGTTAATTTTAGGAATCAAATTCACTGGAGGCTGAGACAGGAGGTTCACCATGAGTTAGATAGATACCATTAGTCTACTTAAGTAGCAAGCTTTGCAGGCCAACTGTTAGCTACAATGTGAGGTCTGTCTTAAAACAAAATCTAAAAAGAGGCTATATTCAATGAAGAATTTATATATGGTGATATTCTATTTGTACAGAAATGTGATTTTAATTGTATGTTAATAAATAAAGTTGCCCGGGGGTCAGAGTTATTAGAGCCATAGAAAGAGCATGTCAGTGGTGGCACATGCCTTTAATCCCATCGATCTCTGTGTGTTCAGGGATACAGCCATCATTGGAGACATACGCCTTTAAGACCTGGAGGGCTGTACTTACAGGCAGTGACGAGGCAGTCATGTGTTTGGGTTTACAACCAATGAGAAGGCAGAACAGAAAGACTATTTAAAGACAGACACACACAGGAAGTAGGTCTCTTTCGGAGAGCTAGGAGCACCACTTTAGGAAGGGTAAGATTTTAGCTCTGAGCTCTGACCTCTTGGCTTTCTCTTTTACATTGGTTCTGTGTTTCTTATTTAATAATACCGTTGGCCACATCTACATTTATAGATAGATGTAGATGTCTTTCACTCTAACTCATCTTTTTTAGGGAGTAGAAATCTGCTATGGAAACTTTATTCTTAAATGCTGAGATGTGACTTTATGAACTGTCTCAAAACTTGATAATGTAGGTTCTTTATCCCTCTCTACCACACCAATCCCCACCTTCCTTCCTTTCCTGGCACCTGTCTCACTACCCTCACCACATTATAGAACAAAACATTTTAATATGTTTATGAGGTAAAATGGTACCATGCTTTGTTTTTTTCTTTAGGTTAATTATAATGAAATATTTTTTATCTCTTTCATATGCATAAACACAAGCATGTATATGTTGAAATTTGACAGTTTTAAAATTCTCTCAAACATTTTCTGAGACATCTCGCTTCTGTGGTTTCTTTGGAAATGATGTGTTATCTTTGCTGCCTGAGCACAGCAGAAATGATAGTCTGCATTTATTAAATATTCCAATTAAAATGATATATGTAGACCCACAAAAGAGAAGATTTTTGTTTTAAATATATTCCACATTTTACATACTAGTACACTTTTCATAATGAGGTACATGCTTTAATAGGCTTGAAAAAAGTCTAGCATTGTAAGAATAAAATTCCCTATAATTAGTTATTGAAATTCATAAAATAAAGAGCCAAAGGTTAATATCTTTTAGTATTCTTCAGCACGAATAAAATATAATCAGAATAATCCTTTCTGCCAGAATTTCATTACCAGTGCTTCCCCAATCAGTGGCTAAGTAAAACCTAGTAGTTGATAAGATGCATGATGCTGGGGTTCTGTCTGTAGGGTCAGTGCATATTCAGTGACAGCTAGCCTTGGTTAAACTGTGACTATCACTACTGTAGATAACAATCAAGTGATTCATTGAAAATTATAAGCAGATTTTAAGCAGCTACAACTGGACCATTACAGAAAACATAGCCTATGAAAACGCAGAGAACAAGTAGGTAGAATACAACACCAGCACTTAGGCTCAGGGAAGATCACAGAAAAGAGGACAGAAAGATTTTTAAAAGCCAGAATATGATGATTTTGTGTGTGTGTGTGTGTGTGTGTGTGTGTGTGTGTGTGTGTGTGTGTGTGTGTGTTTGAGATTACATATGCTAGAAATGTCAAGGAAGCTTCTCTATGTGTCTCAACAATATGTCTGTCTAAATATACCTGAACAAGACAGTACGAAAGGAACAGCCAGGCTAACATGGAAGCAGGGAGACAAGAGATTTACAGGGAACTAGGAAATGGCAGCACTTTTAAGAGTCACTGATATTACTTCAATTTATTACGATCAAACCTGTCTTTGTAATAGCCTGTAGAAAACAGTGTTATAGTTATGCTTTGGGTAATACAGATCTCCCTTTATTTGTCTCCTATAAAAATCTCTCAATGCTGTCAGAAAACAATCTACCTTCTTTAACATATGAGTAACTAATCTAGTATTTGCATACTCCTTATCTCACTGTCACCTGGAGGTGTGACCCTGACTTCCCAATGTGACTAACCAGCACTTTAATTCTCCCATAACAGGCTTTGTAATTTGTTATTACTAAAATAGATTATTCTGTTATTTGTCTTTCCTCTTTTCCCCTTAAGGGTATAGTTTGAGGAAAGCTACCAAAGTAAATTATTTATTCCTCCATACTGAAGAATTAGTCAGAGTGGCAAGGGTTGCTGATAAACATCCTACAACATGCAAGTCAACACAGAAATACAGAAATATCCAGCCCAAAATAGCACACTGCAGAGGAGATAAAACAAGAATGATGTTTTTTCCTTGTTTAAGACAGGAATAGTTTCTTCATGACTAAATTCTTAGTATCTCACATAAGGTCTAACAGGTGTTTAAGAAATACATACTCACTGAATATATGTGAAGATATGGTCTTTCTAATTCAGAAATTAAAGATATAGTAAGCATATTGATTAAATTTTTAAAATTTATTTTCATGATCTGTTTTTTTCTGCTGTTCTTGAGCAAACAATAATTCCTTCCTTGGACGCTTGCTACGCTTGTACATCACTAAATTACTAAATATAGGTCAGCTACCTCTAAAATATATGTTGAATCTGCTTCTCTTTCTGCCTTTCCATCTTTCTCTCTGTCTCTTTCTCTGTTTCTGTTTCTCTGTCTTTCTGTTTCTCTGGCTTCCTTGTCTTTCTGTCATTTTGTCTCTTTCTATCTCACTCACACACATGAACACACCCATACCCACAGAGCCAACATCTCTTATTTAAAACCCTCCAGGTTGGATTACCCTACCTAGACTCATGTATATTTTGAATTTTTTTTTAATGTATCAGCGAAGAATCACTAAACAATCTTGATGGCCCTCTTTCCTCTGTTTTAAATTCTCCCTTTTCATTTTAAGCTATGGCCAAAGGGCCAAAGGAAACTTCACAACTGTATCAGTGGAAGTAAATTAGAGGGTATAATTAGTACCCCTCCTGAGGGAATTCATTGAATTTTTAAAAGCAAGTCTCTAAGGGACTTTGAACTCAGGAGGTGGTACATAATGATTTTTTTTTTAACCGTATCTGCAGTTCCTGTACACCAAGGAAAAGATAATGGAAGCACCACATTTGCTATATCTTCAAAATTTATTGCAGTGGTTAAAACAATGGCTTTAATTTGTAATATTTTCCCTTTAATTAAATATATATATATGAATATAATAGTGTCAGTATGTTCTTCTAGTGAATTTCCAAAATGAGTGTTGTAGGTGCCCATGGGTGAGTAGACATCAGAAATGAGGACGTTCTTGTACAAGACTATGTAGTAACTACACATCTCTCTTTTACTTTCTTCTTTTTTTTTATTTATTTATTTATTTATTTATTTATTTATTTATTTTACAACATCATTCAGTTCCACATAATAGCCACAGATTCCCCTGCTCTCTCCCCCCGGCCCCTCCCTCTCCCCCCAGCCCACCCCCCATTGCCACCTCCTCCAGATCAAGGTCTTTCTTCTTACTACATGATAACTCTGTGAGGGATTATGCAAGTACTTTATTACTTAGAAAAGTAACCTCATTTCATATTTTCATGAATTACATATTTTAAAAGTGTAAAAATTATGGAACTTTTTTTTTAGTTTTCCATAGGTAAATGCATCTATAGAATAAATGTGCTTAGTTTTAATACTCATTCTTTTCAGGAGTTAGTTGTGTTGAATACATTCAAAATAACTAGTGATAACAAGGAACAGTTACTCAAATGTTCTAGTGTGTTGTCTTTCAAAGGTCATTTAGACTCTCTAATTAAATTACTAATGTTCGCAGTAATTAGGGCAACTGTTTAATTATTATCCAAGCTAGTAGAGTTTAGATGCCTACTGAATGTGGTCATTGTTAATTATTTATACTGGCAAACAGGCATAAGCTGGACTATTCTAGCCAATGAAGGCATGTGGAGGCCATATCTGCATTTTACTGCTTGAGGCAGAGTTATCTCACAAAATTCTTAGACTTAATGAAAATAAAACAAGACATCTATAGCCTGTGTATTTTCTAGAACCTAAGAATGAGTTACATGAGGGTTATTTTTATTAGTGTGCCTTGTTTATGAGTTATAGACATTGGCTTTTTAAAGTTATGAATTTCTCTAAGAATAGTATTTTGCACATCTTACAAGAAGTGACCCATGAGAATCTTAATCATGAAAAAGTCAATCAATGGCATTTCCTGAAACTGAACTCATCATTTCCTTGGTTGGAAATATGTGATTTAAATTTCAACTTTTCCTAGCTGGTTTCATATGTGCTTTCAAAAGAGTTCACAAGTATAAGAAAGAAACAAAGAAATAAAGCATACTCCAATATAGCAAACACACACACACACACACACACACACACACACACACACACACACACACACACTTACTAAGGGAGCAAAAGTACAAGTACACTAATTTTAACAACTTAGTCTGGAAAATGCCGTTAAGGTTTTGTTTAATATTGATGTCTTTTATAGCATGGCAGTTTTGTTAAAGCATTTTGTTGTAGTGAAAATACTAACACAATTTTAGTAGCAGTTTGAAAAATGAAAGTGATTAACCTTGACTGAAAAAATAAGCATCGTGTTCTATTTCTTGCAAACGTACTGTTTAGATCTAAACAAATGCTCAAATTTTAAGAGAAAGTGTTCAATTTGTAATTTTATATTTCTGCTTTTGTGAACATACAGTAAATTCCATTTGAGGGAAGGAAATTATATGAGATGAATATTAAATGAATTTGATCACCTTTATTTTTTTAGCACTGATGTTTGATAGTTAGAAATAAAAGACCAGTGCTTGGGAGAAAGCATGTTTTGGATATACAGACATTGTTAGGTAGCAATTTCATCTATATCCTCTGGGTAAGGCAATTATATAAAGTATATTATGGAAGTGAACAGAGATGGACCCAAGGATACAAGCCATAAAATATTCAAAATTTAAAGGAGAGGAAGATAAGCAAAAAAAAAAAAAAATAATAAAGGAAGTGTCTTGATGAGTTTTAGTAATGTGTTGATTGTAGGAGCTACTAGGGGTGTCAATGGATAGATACAGGAAAGAGGGAGGGATGGGTGTTATTATAATTGCAAAATAGTGGTCAAGTACATTGAAAACCACAGCGGCTTTATTACTTTTAGAAAACTGGCGAGTTTTCAGCCTAACTAAGCAATCTCAGGCATCAGTAAATAGTGCTTCCAAAGAAATGAGAGGTCTGAAGTTTTTTAAAAAGACTATGAAAAACAGCCATATTTGACAAAAGATCTTCTGTGTTTCTTCACAGGTAAGAGGCAATTTTAAAAGTCATTTACATTAAATTCAACAAATGTTTAGTGAGACCATACATCTCCTCACTATAGTAAGGGAAGAGGAATAGCAATGTACAGAATTTCTTTTATCCAGAGAGCACTTAATCTCTGTTGAGATACAAGAGGGCCAATGAAAATTGAGAAATTTCACAATTATAAAGAGAAAATATGAGCCATGACAGCTCCTGAAGAAAAGGGATCAAAGATGGATTTTTTATGAAAGAAGCATGAAATATCTCTTTGTGTGAATGCTGGAATTAATAAGTGTAAGAAAAGACAGTTAACAGCATATCTTACATAATAGAGTCTATACCATTCCCTTTGATTATTTAAATGCACTGTTTAGCAGAGTATGTTCTTGCACAGATGTTCATTCAAGTTTATATATACATACATGGTATTCGTCAAATCTCTTGCATATTAATAAATGAATATTTATCACCAAAATAAATCAATAGGCTAGGCATGCTAGTTGTTTATAAAATTTGATATTTCCTGGTAGATACAAAGATGCTACCTACCATACAGAGAAGGCAAATGAACATGTAACCATAAATTTTAACATGTATATATAATGTTACAATTTTTTCTCTCCTTTCATATTTTGTTGCTGAGTTAATATAATAGAATAATTATTCTTTCTGGCAGTAGAAGCTGTGATTGAATAAGTTCATTATCTGCACAGCAAGAAAATCAGTATGTTTTTCATTGAGAAGTGGGAAAACAGAGTTGTTACAACTCATAGCCATACAGGTAGGTTATGCACCCTCATGGCTGTGGGAGTTCATTCTTACTAACTACACTGCTTTTCTAACTACATCTGACTGCAAATAGTAGACACAACTCACAGTTAGATATGCACAAAGAACTCACAGAATTCATTTAGGCTTTATCAAGTCCATGCATGAAATATGACTAAGGAAAAGGTCAAGCCATTAAAAATAGCAATAAATTTGAACCACTTAATACAAGTAGAATGTTATTGAAACTACATTAGCTAAGGTGAGGAGTTTGTTTTAAATGAGAAGAGGCTCTATACTGTACCAGAATCACAGGAAATTACTGGTTTCTTTTTATATAGAAGCAAATTTATTTTTGCCTTTGCATTCATCATATGAATTGATATGACATTGTACAAGAGGTTACTTGATAAAATATGAGTGTGTTCCATATTATTAACAGTAGTTTTATATCTTGTTTCTCTCCCATTTCATTTCAGCCTGCTTATTCCTAGCAAGAAACATTTTGAAGTGTTTATTATTTCTCAACAATCTGTGAGTTTTCAAGCGTATGAACACAAATACAGCAAAGACCCTACAACATAACTAACATAACTGTACAGTCTGTGGCAGAGGTGTGAAATAAATACAAAATAAATAACATAAAATAAGTTATTTTAGGCCAATATTTTTATTACTGTTTTAGCCTAGTAATTATTCTTTGCAATTATTTTATAAAATATAATTTCTACTGTATATATTATTTTATGTTAAGGAATTGATCGTCTTAATCAATGTCCTGTACTATTGTCTTTATATTTTTCTATTTTGACTGCTTGCTCTATAATGCTAAAATTAAAGTACAGCTATTTATTTTAGTATTTCTTTCCTTTTATGGATTTCTCCAACCAGAACAATTAGGTGGACGTAGACTTTAGATACATGTAGTGAATGACAACCAAGGTCAAAGGTGAAGAATAAAATTACATAAATAGTTATGCATGGCCTTTTTTAAGAAACTGAAACCTAGATACTTTCTGTAAGAAGAATTCTAACATGTCCTCTTTTAAGTCAAAATTACAGAAGACCATTTTCATGACTAGTCTCCTGCTTTGGGCACAACAAAAAAATAGACCCTGTAAATGCCTGCAAGAGTGTAGTCCCACAAAATCAAACCCAAACTAAACTCTTTATCTGACATTCAAAAGAATTAGAAAAATGACTGATAACAAGTCGCATTTTCCAAACAGGCTAGCTTCAATTGCCCTGATAATGTCTTCCTTCTGCTCTCATCCATTTACTAAAATATAACATCAAACAATCTGACGTTAACAAGCACCCATTTTTCTACCAGCTCCTATTCCTTTACTCCACAATAAAATGAAAATACTTTGAGGAAGCAATCTGATCTTGTTTCTTTGTTTCTGCCTCCTTAGACTTTATCAGACTATACTGCTCAGCCCATCAGAATACTTAATCTATTTCTATGGAATGAAGTGTTACCTAATTATACTATCAAAAAAAGATTTTTTAAACTAATTCCTTTAATTTTGTTTTCTGATATGTCTAAACTTTTGAACTCCTTTTTTGATTTCAGAAAGAAGTGACAATATCATGAGCTGCCACTTCTAAGACTGGGCAAGACATAAACTAGCTTTCATTAAGCAAGTGTGGCATTACCCAACTCCACCAGAAAAACCCTCAGTGAAAACAGGTCTACCCTGAAGGAAGAAGGATGGATGGGGAAAGGGGGCTTGGTCATTTTGTGTTGAGCTGAGAAGAGTCACGAGTTCTGAGGGCAGTCACAATAGACAAAAAGAAGAGCCTGTGCATGTGAACTTGAAAGAGGACGCTGAGCTCCAGAAGCCAATAAATAAATAAATAAATAAATATGTAGTTCAGCCACATCCTAATTTTAGCCTGGAGACTCTCTCATCAGGAGACCTAGCTCACCTATAAATTCCTGAGTCACAGAGATAGCAAGCTTTGGTTGCCATAAGTAATGAATTTGTTGATAATTTTTTTAGGCAGCAATGGGTATTAGATAAGTTACTAAAGCTAATGAAATATACAACTATTGGGTGGAAGTAGTTAAGATTTTTCAAGTATCTTTTAAGAATTTTGGGATTCATTCTGTGTAATGGGGATTCTCTACATTATTGTGAACAGACATATGATAAGGCAGATTCCATCTGAAAACGATACCCTTGCAGTACTCTAGGAGATAGACAAGAGAGAGAATACAGCAGATGCTACGCAAGGCTATTTTAAATGTAGGGATGATGTAAAAATAAAGAGCTCAGACTAGAACCTAAGCTTGAGAATGAGGTGGCAATTAAGGCATTAGAAAAACTTAGGAGGTCAAATGCCAATGGAGGAATATGTAAGAAAATCTCTGGTAAAAGCAGCCTCAAAGTTTAAGTTTCATGTGAAATGTATTTCATAATAGCCTTCTTGGAAAGAAATTAACATCTCAGATACATGCACAAGCAATTTCAAGGTAAGTTTTAAATGATATTCAGGATGTTTCTGAGAAACTGATTGTCCTCCCACTCAACTGTCAATCAATAATCTAATGCTCTAAGTTTTTCTTTTACTTTTAATTTTGTATGGATATCATGATTCTTTTATATCAGATATCTCTAATATGCATACATTGACTGGTATCATAAAGGTATCTTCTCATACCTCATTTAAAGCAATGGTTGGGTTTATGGCTAATCTTAATAGTCTTAATAGTTTTATTTTTGTTTATTTTAATAATTCAATAATGTTTCAAAAATTGTCCATGGTGTACAGGTTAGTCCATTTTAAAAAATGAAGTTAAGGTAAAAACCTAGCAAAGTACCAAGTTTTTTTTTTTCTTGAAAAAAAAAGAGACAAAGAATGGGTGAGTGACAAAGTGATTAATTGTCACTTTGGTTTTCTTGAGTTTAGCATAGCTCATAAAGTACAGTATGGTATAATGATTGATTGTTAGGAGTCTAGTCTAGTCTGTCCCATAATAAGTTGACAGCCAAAAGAGAGAATACAGCAGATTCTATAAAATGCTACTTTAAATGTTTTACTTTACAAAAATAAAACAAAAATTGGTTATGACAGGATGACTATTTTATTTATTTCAAAAAATGTGAAGTTGCATTATTAAACATGAAATTTTATAGACTCCAAAGTCATTTTGATTTTGCTGTTTTGTATCCTTCTATATTTAATCCCTAAGTCTGAAATTAATCAACTCCACGATGATATGTGAACATGAAAATCATCATGCTATGATAGAAATTAAAACAACTTCCATCTCTGTTTTATCTTAACCATTTAGAGTAAAACGCAATAGATGCCACAGTGTCACAAGAGGCGGGGTGAGAGAGAGGATGAAAGAAAAGGAAGTTCAGAAGGGAGGAAGGAAGAGCTGAGGCAGAAGGAGAAAATACGTGGAGGGAGGAAAGGAGAAAATAAGAGAAAGAAAGTATATTTGTAATACAAACATGTACAGTGCAAAAGTATGTGATCTAGGAACAAGTGCTCATTGATAGTAGTGTCATGAGATGATATGCCCTAATCACATCTTAGCCATGATTTACTTATATAAGTAAACTCTATATTTGTCAATGACAAAGGCACATGATGATTCATTTCTCAGATCGTTAAACGTATGGCTATGTGTACCTAACATTTACGTCACTGTATCCATATAGCATTTATCTATCTACTGTCAAAATTTGTGAGATGAGGGCAATCATCTTTGAAGAAATGTTGAGGAAGCAGAAAAGTATTGGGGGAAGATAAGCAGGCACAGAATTTTGAACGTCATCGCAAAGAAATAACACATCTAACTAAACTGAAACCTGAAGAATCACATTCAGCAAGTCTGGCAACACCAGGACACAAAAGTCATTTGTCCAGAAAAACTGTCCCAGAGTCAGTTGAAAATACAGGAAAGTTTTATATGTTGGTACATTTATATTAGTCATATCCTCCATTTATATAAATATTAGTAATAATGATAAAGTTAAAATTTACAACTGAAATAAAACAGCTAGAGAAAAAATATCTGATGTTATTAAATGGGTCCACCAGCATCCTATTTTTTGCACTGTGAGCTCTAAAGTCAGTAAACTACTATCACAGTAAATTTTCTGCAGTTATCCAACAATATTTGAAAACTGACAACAAAATATATGCAGTGTTCAAATTTTCTTTCAAAACCATATATAATGTGCTTAATGAGCTTATATTAAAGAAGGATTTAAATTTTATGATTAAAATGATTTGGATAAAAGATGATTATCTTTAAAGTTAATGGAACTGTTTTATCAGTTAATACATTAATATTTTAGAATACCAGAGACCTTCAGAATTAATACTAAATATATGGTCTATGAGTATACAATAATAAAACATGGTGACAAAGGACCATTTGTTTTCCAAAATACTTTTAACTCAGCCAATTTGTTAATATAGGCATGAAAAATGTAGGTGCTGGGTGTTCAAAACTATGCATCCACCTTTTTAACTACTTTGCATGAAAAAATTATTAACCCAGGAGACAGTCATATGAATAATTAGCTTATAGACCAAGAACACTTGCAAAATTTTATATTTAAATTCTACAATAATAATTCATTTTATAAAATGCCATGGCTTGTGGCAATGTTCCAACTTGTAATTAATTATCACTACAGGGCACATGTGTAAATACCCTCATACATTTTGTTAATAATTTTATTGACTGAGTGTTTAACTCTTTTTGCAGTTGTTTTGCTGAGAATTCTTGATTTTATTCACATCTGATACCATGCTTATTGCCCTGACTGCCTACACCACACTCACTGGATTTTCTGATTAGGTAGATTTCAGAACGATTATGAGTAAATGAAGATACTGTTAGAAAGGCAGCATGCTGCTACCCTCTTCATTACATTGTCAGGTATTATATAGGTACATAAACAAACAATTTTCTCAAGCTGATTATTTGACAAAAAGTTAAGAGAATAAATGATCAGGTAATCTACTCAAGAAAAAATAAAGGAGAAAATCACAAGTAAAAACAAATAACCACAGAAATAGAAGATATTTTTAGAAAATTTAAGTCTGCCTCATACAACTTAGAATAAATAAGCCTGAAAGATTAGGTAAATGGGTACTTTCTAAAAACAAGTAATCCTCAAACCCAACTTAGGGAGTGAAAAAGTTCTAAATAAGTCATAGATATATTAGAACATCTGGAAAAGTAAAAGAAAAAGAAAAATCCTACCCAGAAAATAAATGGCAACAATGGCTTTAGAAGAAATAACTATCAAACATGCCATGCCTGTTTCTAAATTTGAATATTCATGAGGACATTGTAAACCTGTGTCCTAGATACTGTAGAGACTGAAGAAGAATTATCTATATTTAGAAATAAGTGCTCTATGCAGAAAGGCCCTGCCTTACAGGGCAGGGTGTAGGGACATGGCAGAACACTTGCCTTGCTTATATGATCAATATAAGCTCCAGGATCAATCAACAGTCATATAGGTAGAGGATGTTTGGGCACCATATGTGAAGTCAGGCTAGCTGAGAGGCAATGGGGTCTGGCTTCTTTTCCAGCCTTAAACCAATCTGACACTCAGGCTCTTCCTTCTTCTCTGGGTCATCACCAAAAATTGATATCCATTAATTTGATAGGAGAAATTTTAAATTTGGGGTTGAAATTAATTTCAACTTTCATTTTCATTTCTTTGATGATTGAGGTTTTTTCCCCCATATACTACTGGCTGTTTATCTTCTTTTAAGAAATACCAATTTATATTCTTAAATTATTTTTAAAATAAGTTATTTCATTGTCATTGAATTACTGAGTTTCTTATATATATATATATATTTAAGGTTACTCTCAAATTCATAGTATTCACATATTTTTTTCAATCTGTTCATTGTTTGTTATGAGAAGATAAAATATGTGTTTTACTAAAAAGCAATCCCTGCTTTGCAAAAACACATTTTATTATAATGTAATGTCTATGTATAATTTAGAGTTATTTTCTATGCTTTGAGAGTCTCATTATCTTTTTTCCGACTAACACTATGTAGTTCTCCCTAATTTTTCTTTTGCTAAATAAAAGAAATAAATTTAAAGCTTTTAAACCTTTGGTCTTGAATCAATTTTGATTTGATTTCTTTATAGACTGTAAGACTGTAGTCCTATTTCATTCATTTGTCAAAGGATAGCCAGTTTAACCAGCATTATTCATTGCAGTTCAATTCTGTGCTATTGACAGCCTTCTTGTCAGTCAACTGTAGGCAAATATGTAGAGTAACGCTGTACTATAACGGGCCGAAAATACATTCTATCCAAGTTAATACAGGTAAATATATTAGGACTTTTTCTTTGCTGTAAGGAAATACCTAAGACTGAGGAATTTCAAAAGAAAAGGTATTTACTCAACTCCTAATTTGGGAGTCAGAGAGAACACAGATCACTGATACAAGGGCACCCTCATCTATGTCTCTTTCTTGCAGAAATCATAAGAGTTGAGAGACTAGAGAGAGTGAGAGACAGAGAGGCAGAAAGGAGTGAGAAGACAGAAATAAATGAATGAGAAAAGGGGAGAGGGGAAGACAAGGAGATTAACAGCGAACTAGGAAGGGAGAGGTCACATATAATAAGGCAAGAATTATCACTATACACTAGAGTCTGTTTCTTCTCTCTTAGTAAGTCCCCAATATCCACTCTTAGAAGTCTCTGATGACCTTGCTCTAATCCCAGTTACTTACTCACATACCCACATCTGAATGCCAAAGTTAGCTTGAGTTAGCTCTATGTCCCTAATACCTTACAAAGGTCTTTAATCTTTATAGTTTAGGAGGTCACAAGTTTGTTCAAACCTTAGCACGCTTCAAAATCCATAATGCTCATGTCACTGATAACACAATCCTCATCACTAACAGATTCAACCTTAATTTGTTCCATCATGATATCAAAAGTTTAAAGTCTTCTATAAAATAAATAAAAATTCCTATCACTTGTGTGTCAGTAAAAATCAAAACAAGTGTTTACTTCCAATATGCAAAGGTGGAACCAGCATGAACTGCCATTTGCAAAGGGGTGCTAGCATGCAGAAATGAAGTTGGAAGTTCAAAGTAGTTCTAAGACCCAGCAGGACTGAGGTGCAGAATCTCAAACCCAGCATTCTCTCATTCTCATTCTCTCTGTCTCTGTCTCTGTCTCTGTCTCTGTCTCTCTCTCTCTCTCTCTCTCTCTCTCTCCCCCTCTCTTTCATTTTTTCTCTCTCTCACCAGGCTGGCCTTGAACTCACAGAGATCTACCTGTCTCTGCCTCCCTAGTGCTGGAATTAAAGGCGTGTGTCACCATGCTTGGCTTCTAAATTCACCATTCTTGCACACTGCCATAGGAATTGCCCCCTCAAGTGTTCAAGTGTTCCCACACCCATTTTCTGAGTTTTATTCTTGACTTGACACTAAGGGCTGCCCCTCCACCAGCTGCATTCATACAGTCTTGTATAGAGTTGTGGAATGTGAAAGCCTTCATAATATGAGCTATGGATAGCATGTGGAGCAAGTAGGGAATTTCTTAATAAAAAAAAATCAATGTACATTCTGTACCATATAAATAATAATGTCTGCTTTCTATTCATCTTAACTCAACAATACGATTAAGATAAATAGAATAAAAAATGAAAAGAAAAGCACAGATAAAACTACCATAAAACATTACTATATCTAAATTCTATAACTCTGTGTATCTACTTAATAACATATACCCTTCACTGAAGGATTATGGGTAGTTATGAGATTCTGGTGGAGATGGGGTCATTTTATTCAGTATTGTGGCAACTAATGTATCCCCCATGTTCCAGTAAATAACACACACACACACACACACACACACACACACACACACACACACAGACAGACAGACATGGCAGGGCATTTGTGCTCATAAAAGCAGTATGATGAAACTTGGTGGGAAAAATAAAGACATCAGCATACGAGAGGGCTTGTTGGGAAGAAAAATGGATACAGCGGAAGGAAAAGGAAAATGAGAAATGGTAAGAGCAGTGAAATACCAAAATTCAGTATATAAAGTATGTGAAGCAGATCTGAGATAGAAAAAAAATGAAAAAACTCTTAGTTTGAATTTCATTAAAATAATTATTAGAGAATAATTTCAATATTGCTCACAAATACTTGACACTTGAGCTTGTTACCACTCTGAGGAGAGCAAAGTAAATTAATATGTTGGTTTTCTTGTTTTTCCATTTTGTATAATCAAAGAAGAAAATCATCCCTGATGACATCCTCACATCTCAATAAATGTAATCTGCATCATAATCAAACTAAAAATTTCAAATCAGGCAGAGTTTCTATCATCAGTCTTTCTGAACACAAATTTTTCTTTGAAATTTGACAGAAAATAAAGCAAATGATGACTGTGGGCGTCTTTCAGTATTGAAGAACTCTTGGGCTGCTCAAATTATTAAGTATGGCTGTACAATTGCTCCTACCCTGCAGTGTTCGGTGTACAAGCTCATCTAGGAACAACACTTCTAATGTGGTGGCTGCTAGCTAAGAAGGAAATTCTCAACCGCCAGAGCAACTGCTTAATTTGTGTGTTCTGAGGCTTTTTCCAATGTTCTTCTAAAATATTTCCTAGGATTAACAACACAAGTGGAATGTTTTGTGCATTCAGAGGAATGCGTATGATCGAAATTCAATATTGAATCATGAAATTAACTTGGATTTTAAGGCAGCCATAAGTAAATCAGAATTCTGAACTGAATTAATTTCCCATCTATCTGTCTATTTATAACAAGTTTTTCACTGATATTGCTTTATGATTCTGGGGTAATTTAAAATGTGTTACACAAAATACTTACATTTCTTTGGTACTTTCTCATAATGATCTATGTAGTTAGAAGTGTCATCTCCCTATCCTGAAGAAGTGTTAAGAGAATAGATTATGCAGGTGGACTGGGGGCCAGTGGGGAAGAGGATAGGGGGGATCAGGTGTGGCAGGTGGAAGAAGAGAGTACTGGAAGAGATGACTGGACCTGGGAAATATAGAGAGAGCGATGTGCAAAGTTCCTGGAATCTACGAAGTTGACCCTGTCGAAGACACCTAGCAATGGGATGTACGGAGCCTGAACTGGCCATCTTCTGTAACCAGAAAAGTCTTCCAGTGGTGGGACTGGTACACCAAACCAACCACAATTTGTCCTGCCTGCAAGGCATGCTGAGGTAATGGTGCCTCAGAGTTTGTGAGAAAGGCCAACCAATTACTGGTCCAACTGGAAGCACATGCCACATAATGGAGCTCATGAGTGACAGCACCTGCATGGCCAGGAACCAGAGGTTGGATAGAACCAAACACGACTGTGGGGGAGTCAATGAAATGATTCCTAATGATATTCTGCTACACTCATAGACAGGCATCCAGCATAATCTTCAGCAAAGGGGATTCACCCTACAACTGATATGAACAGATGCAGAGACCCACAGCCAAACAATAGGAGAAACTGAAATAATTCTACATGTTTCCTCTAATTAGTTGCCATTAGCCACTTGTGGCTGCTGCAAAGGGGCAAACAGATCAGTGTAATGAGAAATTGAGTTTTTAATTTTGAATAATATAATTAATTTACGTATTTACATGTAGTTACTAAACTTTGATCCTCTATAGCCCATGGCAACCAGCACCCTGTCTGTTTTTTGCTTTGGGATGGCCTGTATGTCAAATCTGTTGCTCTGATTGGTCAATAAACAAAACATGATGGCAGTGACCAGCAGGAAGTAGTTGCAGGCAGGAAGTAGTGGGACAAGGAGAGAGGAGAATTCTGGAAGCGGAAGCTGAGCAGAGAGACACTGCAGCTGCGCCATGACCAGCAGCATGTGAAGACGTGGTAAGCCACCAGCACGTGCAAGGTATAGATTTATAGAAATGATTAATTTAAGCTATAAGAAGAGTTAGCAAGAAGCTTGCCACGGCCATACAGTTTGTAAGCAATATAAGTCTCTGTGGACTGCGGTGACAAGATTTGCTCTGACTGTGGGCCAGGCAGGAAAACTCTAGTTACAGTTTTTTGTTAATTTTTTTTTATTTTTTTCTGGAAAAGCTATTGTCTGACATGCAAAGTATCTGTATTCTACTCATCTTCATAGTCCTAGACAAAATAGCAGCAGGCACTGTATTTGTTTTAAAATAGGAATATCTGCTTCTACACATTCTCTTCTTTGCACAGCAATAATATTAAGCCCCTGAAAAGCTTCTCTAGATTTCAAAACCTACTGTGAAGTTAAATTAAACATAAGAATCCCTTTCCATCCTGATAGCATTGTCTAGGTTTACACATATGATTCTTAATAGGGGATGTTCTGGACTCACTCTAGGAAAGACTTCAGGTCTAAAGGAAAACATATTAAGCTAATAGAATGATTATTTGTGGTGATATATTGTGTACCCTAATAAACTTGTCTGAGGACCAGACAACAGAGCCAGCCTCTAGATTAGAAACAGAGACAGGTAGTGGTGGCCCACACCTTTAATCCCAGCACTTGAGATCTCATGCCTTTTCTTGGGAAGCACGCACACCTTTAACCCCAGAAAATAATATGGCAGGGCAGAGTAAGGTATATAAGTATGAGGAAACAGGACCTCCCTCTCTTTAGGCTGAGGATTTTGTAGTATTCCTATTTAACCTCTCAGAGTTCCCAGAACCAATAGATAATTGTGCATTTCATAAAGACGAAAATGCTACTTCTTCTAGCTAGAATGCTTTAATTCAATCTTCCTTTCTTGGATAACTGTTCTTTATTCTTCTAACAACTAGTCATGCCCCCTCCCCCATCTCCTGCACAAATTGGAGAGAAGACAAGCAATAGGGTCTGTAAATGCAAATGTAAATGTCAGAATGAGCTGAACATGAGAAAGGACAAGGGGTGTGTCCTGAATAATGTAAGCAGACTAGAAGTCTTGTTAGTGATGCTTGGGGATTAAGGCAGCTAGGTGGTCAACAAGATGGTGAACTGTGTGAGCAAAGCTTGGAGGATGAGGGAAAAACGTGTGAAGATGTTTGTGGATTATGAAATGGTATTTTGATTTTGTTCTGGTGGAAACAAGGAACCATTGCATATTATTGTTCAAAATAGTGATAGCATCCTATTGACATTCCTTAGAAGGAATTTGGCTAAGTTTGGAGTATGTATGAATAGAGCAAAACCAGAGACTTGAAAGTGTTAGTATTAGTGTGTTCAAAGAAGGAAAACAAGCTCTGGGAATGGCCTGAGGGTTTTTAATTAGGCATGTGTCTGAGGTCTGACTGTTTACAGCACAGTGCGGAGAAGGAGAACAACGTTTGGGGAAAGGTCAAAAGGTACATTTTCAATGTGTTCAACTTGATTTGACTTATATTTAATAATCAGACAAAACAGACCAATGTTAAGACGCACTTGTGACATGAAATATGAAACCAAAGAAACAAATGTATTCCAAAGGAAATAAATCTGTTTCACAAATTGTTTGTCTTTTAACAGAGTGGAACTAAATGAAATTACTGAGAGAAACACTGAAGTTTCTAAATTGAAAATATAACATGACCAAGGATTGAATTGGGATATTGTTTAAGTGAAACACATTACAGCAGTTATGACCAAATTAAGAAACTTTTTAGTAACTATATGAAAATTTTAAGTTATAATGAAATCAAGGCTTATGGATTTATCACAATAATGACAATGATAATCCTGAAATATTAGGTGCAGTTATTTAGACATTCTACAATGAACATGGGTTTTATCATCACAAAGATGAGACAATCCTGAAAGATTAGGTGCTGTTATTTACCCATTCTACAATGAATATGGGATCTATCATCACAAAGATGAGGCAACATGCTCAAGCTTACAAAATTAGTAAAGAGAGCAATCAAATTGAGGCTCATTTATCTCACTATTTTGTCATAAATAATGTATTTTAAAACTGTTAGAATTGCAAATTTGCATGGTTAGGTTAATTCTGGTTATCTGTAATTTTGAATGAACATAAAGTTCTTAACCCTCAAAATATTTGAAAATTTGTTCAAGGTCATGACTGAAGAACAGCCAAGAGGGAGCAACTAAAGATTTAGCTACAGGAACACTATTCCCAGCCCACAGAGCCCAAGGAACCAGTCAGTGGGTCTAGCGACATTCCTGCTGTAAAAGAAGATGTTTATTTCTTTATTTCCTGAATATATTGGTTTTTTTTTTGTATGCCAATATATTGGCATACAAATACATTGTGTCTTATTTGGTCACACTTTGTTTACTCCAGTTATTCCTGTGCCAATAAGTAGCTCTAGTGACACATGAGAGTTTCTCAGCACAAGCTGCCATGAGCACAAGCCAGTTGTGCTGAGCAAGCCCTTGGAAGAGCAGAGGTCTATTTCATCTAATCCTACGTTTAAGGAGAATAAAGCAACCGGATCTGTCAATGTTCAGAAATTGATGTTTACTTCTATTTTTATCGTAAATGTGTTAATTGGTAATATAAATTACACCATTGAGTGTGCTATATTCTATTTTTTCCTTAAATTACAAAAAATTGTTCGTATTTTTGCCAGTTATTCATTATATATCAACAAATAATAAAGACGGAAATGATTGGTGAATAGTCCATTTATGGTCAAACTCATTAGGTGAGTCTCACTAAACTCACACTATTTATAATTATTATTCTTTATATTGGATTAATAATTAATAACATTAATACGTACACCAATGATACTATTTGAGTATTATTTTCCTTTTTGTATAAATAGTGTGTGATAATTAACTTTTTTTTCACTTATCATGGCAATTTTCACATCAGTACATTTACATTAAGTGCAAATTTTCCAGATAAAGCTTAGGGTAAATAAAGCTTACTACAAATTGCAGATAATTATACATACTACTCCAATGCATAGGTGTGTTTATTATACACCATTCCTTGGAGAAGCTAGGTATGATAATATATTTCTTTCCAAATATTGTGAAAACTTGTTCAAATATAACATCATCGTATTCCTGGAAGCTCAAAAATGTTTAGG